>NC_041353.1:13948770-14121270 GCF_004354835.1 Perca flavescens | reverse complement strand
TCCTGTCAACCGACGAGTATTTTACCCAATCATCCTGTTTTCCTGCTTCCTGTCTTCATTTCTCATGTTAATTCTCTGTCCCACTTACTCATGTCTTTCATATTCACACCATCTGTGTCTCTCTTTCTTCCTCTCTTTCTGCTTCTTTCTATCTGCCCCTTTCTCTGCTGTTGGCTATGTTGGCCAAGTTGCAGGCCAGAGCTCTTTGATTTCATCACCCTTTTACTTGCTCCGTGGTACATAAAACGAGTTACAATAATCAGAGAAGCAGCGTAATGACTTAGAAATGTCAATGCCTTGGTTCATCAAACATGAGAGGTGTGTGTGTGTGTGTGTTTGTGTGTGTGTGTGTGCCATGATTTGAATTACTGTACACAAATGGGCATCAGTAGCTTTTGCTGTAGCTGTGGATGTAAATCCACAAGCATCTCATGAAACCTTAAAACCTGGACTCTCTCACTCTCTAGTCAAGAAAAGATTGACCAATGTTGACTCTGGTTTGTTGACTCTGTGTGTGTGTGCGTGCGTGTATTCTTATAACCCATGCATAATCTGATTCATATTTATATGAGGACACGGTCATCTGTGAGTGGACATGCAACTATTCAGACAGCTTCAAGTGCATTTTGCTAATGATGCCTTAGTCCAAATCAATAACGTCATTTCAAAAGCAGTGATTAAACTACATCGTTACGCCACTGTCATTTTTTGGCAGGGACTATAGATGCTCTGAAAGCTAAGTCGTGTTGGTGAAAGGCGCATAGCACCCTTTTATTTGAGGAAGAGAGGAGGCCACATATTGTGCAGAAAAAAAAATGCCATTCTTCATTCATACAACATATGTTTTAGGACTCAGTTTAATGTGTACATGTCATGCGCCTCTCCCTTCTGTGTAGTCTGCAGAAGATGGGCCTAATTTAGTTAATTGGCTTATGATGTAGTGTTCATAAGCATTACTTTCTATATCACAGTGTCATTTATAGCACAGCCAAGCCAACCAAGAATAGCCTT
Organism: Perca flavescens; assembly: GCF_004354835.1. Lineage (NCBI taxonomy): Eukaryota > Metazoa > Chordata > Actinopteri > Perciformes > Percidae > Perca > Perca flavescens. The sequence continues at coordinate 14,120,259 of NC_041353.1, read as the reverse complement.
CAATGTTAGCTGTCATGCCTCAGCTCTCTTCTGTGAAGAGAAGACTGCCCTTCCTAAACTTAACTCATTGATGGATGGCCTACCTATCAAGCTGTCTGTCTCTTAGGGTTAGCCATGTCTCTCCAGAATTACATTCTTTTACAGCTATTCACAGGGGCATTGGATGTTGGTGAGAGAGGGCCCTTAAAAAGTCTGGAATATATTTTATTTTACCTGGATATTTTCATTTCCTAATTAAATTTCATAATGCATGTCAGATGAAATGTAAAGTTAGTGTATTGGCTGAATATCTTGGTTGATTGACTGACTACATTTTGTGTACAAAAAAAGACTAATTAAGGTCTCACCCACCTCTTGTTAATGCACCAAATGGTTTAGTCAATCTGCACGCGTTTTGTTTGTTAGTTCAGTTGAGCATCTGGTGGAGCGAAAACTTGTGCTGTAGAAATGTCTTTCTCAAAGAAAGCCAAATCATGCTACCAAAAAAGAAAGGAAAGACAGGAGAAGGAGAGAAAACAAAATGAGGGGAAGCAATTGGTAACAGACTTCTTTTCAAAGAAAGGTGAGCACAAACTAGAAAACGAAATCCATGGTGCTAAACTGCTGTTTTTTATTGGATGCAAGTTCGAAATGTAGTAAATGACTAGAAAACTCCTAACCGAACACATCTGCTGGAGTAACCAGGACTTCAAATCAGGCACATTTCACCTACAGACTCTGGTCAGATACAGACTGTTTGCCTCTAAATGTTTCCCCTCTCAGACAATTTGAATTTCTTATGTTAGTGTATTCTGCCTGCTCATATTGTTCTGTCTCCATTTCCTTGGATTTCATGACAAACAATAGCATAAGTTATGATTGATTTTTGGAAACTAATCATAACATACCAATTGATCTAGCCAAATATACCAGACAAATACCCTGTCTACATTTGTAACTGGTTTGGGCATTTGGTAGTTCAGAGGTGATGAGGACTTGAACAGTCAAAAAGTAACTTACAACAGATGTGATGACAGAAGAGACTTGTACCTCATTGACACCTAAATACTTCTCTTCCTCATCCGTCCAAGCATGAACCTGACTATGTTCAGCTCATCCATCGCATTCTGCTGTTGCGCTGGCAACCAACCAAAACAGCCACCCCTGTCTAAATTGTGTGGGAGCATCAAAGCGTCTTCAACTTTGGCTATATGCGCTGCAGCTCATGGTGGTGAGATCTCCACTTTTGAGCCAAATTGAAAATTTGAGCATATCAAACACTTCATTGACTGCATTCTGGTAAATTTTGCTGAAACATTTTCTGCATCAAATTATAGTGCAAATGTCTCTATTTATGTAAAGGAATTTAAAATAGTTTTTTTGGGTGGGTTGCACTGGACAGTTTTGATTGTTTAAATTATTGTAAATTACGCGTGTTGCTCAAACTATATCCAGATTAAAAGCAAACACTATTTGACTGGGAAGATTCAGTTGTGTGTGGCTTACTGGGTCTGAGGAGACCAACACTCCTTTAGTGATTGTGATACAGTACGCTAAGAATGAAAAGTAACCCGACATTATTTTTTGCAAATATTTATAACATGAGATACGTTTTTTCCAGAAAAAGAATGCAGCTATCAGTGAGGTTGTGCGGCAGTCGCCGGTTATAAATGATAGTAATCAACATTGTAATAAAGTCCGGGCTGAACAACAGTGGGCCTATCCTTTAAGCACTAATTGAAAAATAACAAGGTGTCCAGTAGATGAAAATCCTTAACTGAGCAGTTTTCTTTTCAACACAAAATGAAATGAGTAGAGGGGAATACAAACGCTCCTGCATTATCAGCACAGCTACTGCAAGTCCACTTGGGCAATATCTGACACTGACCAACAATTTAGCAAAAGCATCACTTTCTTTAACCTGAGGAAAGTAAGTGCAACGCTAAGCCAGGTATTTGTCCACAGAATCTAGTATTAATTCTTCTCCTGTTTGTATTTTTTTCTCTTCATCCTCTTTCTCCTATCCCTTTTCTCTCCCCAGGTGTCAAAAGCACATTGGCTATCACTCTACCCCTCTGTTCCTCTTTCTGAATCTCTTCCTATCACGGACCAGAGAGTCTCCGTCTGTAAATGTTTTAAACCTTAAGGGAACACATTGTATGCAGCCATCCGTAGCTAATCGCCTACTTTCTGAGTGTGACTTTTGGGATAATCGAGCGATCTCCTGATGCACACATTTTCAGTCGATATCAGCTGAGGACAGTAAGGTGGATGAGGACAGTTTCAGTCTTCAGTGTTGTGTATGTATGTGTCTTTGTGTAAATAACAGCTGGAAGCCACAGCTTTGAACCAAAGGCTAGATGTAATGGAAGCGGCTATCAGCAGCCTTGCTGCTGTTTTGATAAGAGCAAGTTCACTGCTTAAGGGAATCTCTCTTTTCCTCACATTTTCATGTTATTCCATTTTCGCTCTTCTTTGACTCTCTTTCAGTTTTTTTTCTTCACTATCTCAGTTTCTTTCCTGTCTCTCTCTTACTGAAAACACTCTCCATCTGTTCCTCTCTGAATCAGCAACTCACTGATCCCTGTATCAGTACAATTCAATTGAGTGCAATTTGTTGGCAGGAAATATGAAAAAGAAACAACGTGGCGAAGTAATAAATGAGCCCACAAATTCCCTCTTGCATCTCTCTCATGAACTTTTTCCCCCTTTTGCTTAATTGGTGATCCGTTTCAAACAATGGCAAAATTCAGTCCTATGTTAGTGCGTTGTTTTGTGTGCATGTATGTGTGTTTGTGTGCGATCTTGTGGTTGAGGTGAAAGTCAGCAGTGGAGTGTAAACTGCTATCAGAGCCTGCAGGGGATCTGCAGGCAGAGCTCATAACCCCTGGCCAACTCACTCAATGATGCTTCCATCGGAATGTCATCCAGGGAAGAAAAAACAGTGTGATCGTATGAGTAATTTGTAAAGCTTATACATACCCTCCGTGGGAATTCAGGTTGGTCTGCATACCCTTTAATTTAAATGAAAGGCCTATATTTAGTTAATGCAACACGTCTATACAGTATTGTGTGTGTGTGTGTGTGTGTGTGTGTGTGTGTGTGTGTGTGTGTGTGTGTGTGTGTGTGTGTGTGTCTGGGGAATTGGCCTCTAGTTTATTGGCAGTGCACTTCCCTTTGGCTACTGTCAATGTTATCAACTTACACTTGGAGGCAGCTGTGTGTTCCTCTAAATATATGAGGACCAGTTTGAGACCTTGGAAATAAGGATATTTTTATAAAAGTGATGGAATTTTGGATTTTTCAAAAGCTTGTTTGAGAGTTAAGACTTGGATTTAGTCATCAGGTTAGGCGCCTAATGTCCACGGCTGTTAGGGCCTGGGAATGCACCACGTCTTTATAGGTATAGACGTAATGTATGTGTGCCCATCATTACTCATTATTACACAGCCAGCTGATAATCTAAGCAGCAAGAGGGTATTTTCGTCTATTTAAAAAAGTAAATTAGATTTATTGTATCGTTGAAGGCCTAAATTCCATTTGCCGATGAGCTCTTTTTGAGGTCAGAGTTGAGAGGTCTGGTCAGGTTTTGTTGAGGACTAAAAGATGTGTTACTGCAGACAGAATTTTCAAATATTCCTTACTTCATTTGGAGAACATAATAGTCTAGTTAAAGACAATCATACCAGGGCAGCTCATGGCTGCTTCTTGTGATTGAGGATCCTGAGGTCATATCCAATTTATTTGTGTAATGGCCCTTTCCAATTCCCATTTTTTCATAAATGGCCTATGTGTTCTCAAAATGAAACTTATTCTAGAGGCTTATTTACACCATTTACAGCCAACAATGAATTCTGAATTAAATTACCAAATTAAAAAATTTAAATTGAGCACTTTTGTCCCAAACCTCACCCACTGAGTGTCTTGGTATTATGTAGTCCCCCAGGAATGCTACATAACACACCCTGTTTCTATAGTTGCAGTTATCAAGTTGGTATTCGATGTATGTGTCTATGTATGCATATGCAGCTACCATACATTTTATTGATACCTGATTTGTGATGTTGTTAGGTAGCTTTCTGTTGAGATTCTATTGTTGAACAAGACCAATGTGAAGCATATATTTTTACTTTTTCGATTATCTATACTGTATGTCACAAATGTACCATGGGACGTTGCAGAAACTTCTTGTTCTTGTTAGGGCTGCACGATATGAGGAAACTATCTAATTGTGATTATTTTAACTGATATTGTAATTGTGATAAGATTCACGATATTGGAGGGAACAATTCTGTTTGTATCATTCTCATTTTCATTGAAAAATATTTCAATTAAAATGATTATAGTGTGATTTTTGCGAGTATTTAGTCTGTTGCATATAATTTGTAGGCTGGAACGTCTCTGCAGAAACACAATACTTAATTCAGAATAGGTTGACACATATTTTGCCTTTAATAAGTATTGGGCCCCCTCTGTGATTTGGATATTGCACTATTCCATATTGCGATTTTGAAGAAAAAAAAAATTGCGATTAATTGTGCAGTCCTTGTTCTTGTTCATGCATGAAAATGAAACCAGTAGTGGTGAATCAAACTTTACTCTAAGCAAAACTACACCTCTACTGTGATTTCAGAAACTGTCTGTCCGTAGTGTGCATCCACTGCAGTTTTACCAAAGCAGCTTTACTTTCTCTCTGTTCTACGCTCTGATCAGGCTGTAGTTACCAGCACTGCCTCAATCAGTGTGTCTGTGCACTTTCTGACAATGTGGAGCCGGCCTTTCAGTTCTCTCACTCTCGTTCTCACTTGATCAGTATCTCCATGAGTCACTCTCATCTTGTTTTCCTCACTTGCCCCATCCCACAACTTCCCTCTCTTCCTTCTCTCTCCATGTCTCTCTTTACCTTCCCTTCCTGGCTTTGTCCTTCGATTTCTACTACTCTTTCCCATATATCCATCCATCTCACCCCTCCCTCTATCTGTCTCCCTCTCTATACAGCAGACAGTGCACGCTTGATAAGCTACATGTCTTGAGAGCTTTTCATCTGTGTCAGGTCTCTCCTCCTCCAACTACTCTCTGAAACTCACTAAGGACCCGAGGACTAGTGCTCAGTCCTCTGAAGTGTGTGTGTCTGCCTGACTGTCTTGTTTCATTATATCTGCCCTCCAACTTACTTGGCAGAATCAATGCGGCCATACATAGTCTAATTTAGTCTGGTGTATGTAACAATGTCTGCCTATAGTACAATGAATGAATGAATGAATGGATGAATAATTGTGTTTTGTGCCATGCACAAAAAAAGTACGCCCAGCCCAAACAGGCTTACAAGACACCATTATTTATAGCAAGGGTCCAGATACAAGAATAGCAACATCAATTAAACAAATAAACCTTCTTGTCTTTATTGTCATGCTTTAGAGACAAAAGTCGGCAACTTATATACATTGAATCTAAACAACCACTCCATTTGGTCGTCATCCGTACACCAGAACATTTCAGGATTTTGAACAGACATTTCATTGAAGATGGGTGTTCTTAACTCATCATAATAAGGACTACACAAAAGAAAATGGGATTCATTCTCAACTTCTCCTAATTAACATAGTTCACACAACCTTTTATCTTCTTGGATGTTTTTAAATCTACCAACTTCAAGGGCAAGAGGAAGGATTCCTGTTCTCAACTGAGCCACTAACGACCTGTGACTCCTCGAGAAATAGAAGCTGTAACAAAGTTCAGAACCATAATAATGTTTGATTTGAATATAACTTGGTAATTTTGGTTTTGACAAAATGTCTTTTTACAAGTACAAGCAACGTACTTCTGATTGTGTTAATGCTGCAGATTGAATTATTATTATATGTAGGTGAACTGTCATCCACAAACAAATCAATCTCTGAAAAGTAAAGTTGTATATCCCTGAATGGTCTAATGTAGGCCAGACGTCACCCAAACTTCCAGTGAAATAGATCTGAAAGTCAATTAAGTGTGATTTCCGTCACTATCGACTTACCTAATGCAATAAACCACACCCATCTGGTGCTTCAGCCTTCCAAAAAAATGCTAAAAATAATTTCACTTTCTTAGACAAAGAGACAAGCTCTGCAGCACACGGGCAATTAAGCAACTTCCCTGGTGCCATCATTTCATATACCGTTTGATCTTCCTGCCTGTGTGTCACTGTAGCTGTCACTTCCCAAATGTTCTGCTAATTCTGCTCTTGTTAGACCATCCTTTAAGTCCTGTCTTCCCCCTCTTCCCATAATTCCTTCCCCTTGTTCCCTCACCAGACATAGGCTGTAGCTGGATGATTACACAGACGTTCTCTGACAACTTGAAATGTGATAAATGACTCCCTCTCCTTTCTGCCCCCCTGTGTCTCTTCTGCTAGATGTATATCCAAACTACCACCCTGACCATCTCTCTCAGCCTGTCTGCCTCTGTGTCTCTGGGGATGCTCTACATGCCCAAGGTCTACATCATCCTCTTCCACCCCGAGCAGAACGTACCCAAACGGAAACGCAGCTTCAAGGTAAGTTGCAGTAAAAAACTTGTCTCACATGTTACATTTCCGTAATATTTTTCATATGTCAGTTTGATTTGATATTTAGACTGATGATAAATATGAACGATGCTGATGAGCTGAGGATAACAAATCTAACAATACATTATGCTAGGGTGACCAAACGTCCTCTTTTGCCCGGACATGTCCATTTTTTACCTACTGTCCGGGGGGGATTTCCCACCGTGGTCAGAAAACACAGGGAAACACTTTGTTTCTCTCACCATGACTCTAGAGTTGTAATCGCTCGCCGTCACTCTCACTTCTCCCTCGCTCTATCACCCACTCCCCCCACACACACACACACACACACACACACACACACACACACACGGTGGCTCAACGCACAAGTATAAACATCAGGCCACTTACGTAGGCTACGGCGAAAGCTCTGCGTGGAGCCTGCACACAACCATAAAACAAGACTAGTGCAGCTTCACAGTTGAACTGCAAAAAAAAAATGTCCCACGTACCGTCCCGGACAAGTGGGAGGCGGAGTGCACCGTGTGCAAAGGTGGCACTTATGTTTCAGTGTCTTTATTATTTATCTTATTACATTGAAAAGGTATTAAGAGATATTTTGTTGAAGCTGGATTTTCTAACACAGAAGAACATTATTTCATATCTATTTATTTTAAAAGAGAGCTATTATTTTAGTATAGGTTGTTACAGATTATATTTTATTTTATTACAGAAGTTATTTTTGCACTATTGAGGCATTATAAAGCATGTTCATTAACCTCTGAGAAGCCTGTCTGAATTTGTGTCTCGAGGCCAGGCTGAGTGTCCTCTTTTTTGGAAATCAAAATATGGTCACCCTACACTATGCAGAATGACATAAACTAAAGAATGCAACCAGAACTTGTACCACGCTAATTCAGTTCGTTATTCAATTCAATTCATAAAATCAAAGAAGGTTGCTTTGTGCCGATAAAGGTGGGCTGCTGCCTTAATGTAAGATTTTTATATCAAATAGCCATCTAAATAAAGGCTTTTTATTTTTTCACAAGAAGAGTGCCTTGGAACTTTTTTTCTCTTTGAAGTTTTTGTTCCCTTTCTAAAGAGCACCTTCATCGTTTGTTTTGAACTTTTTTCTTTAAAAAATCAATTGATCTGAATGTGAATGCGTGATGATGCAGGCGATTGTGACAGCTGCTGCCATGTCGGGGAAACTGAGCCAGAAGGGAGACCGCCCCAACGGAGAGGTGAAGACCGAGCTATGTGAGAGCATGGAGACCAACAGTGAGTAAGAGAACACTAAGGTTTTATAACTATACATATAATGAACTATATCAACAGGCCCATTTTTATAACATATAAACATAACATAAATCCATATAAAGCTTAAATACACACGTAGTGATCCAAGCTAAAACATATGTACAATAATGCACATACATATAGAGAGGTTAAGACTGAATACAGCTGTTCTTATGAGGTTATTTAGTCTTTCAATCAAATATTGATCTCATTCTCCCAGCATGTGGGTGTCATGATGGAGTAGCACAATACAAACAAAGAAACGAATTTACCTTGTGTACATTTATGCTTAGTTGTACGGTTTGCACGAGGCTTTCGTTTTGATTTGATTTAGTAAAAGTTTAATTTCAATTTGGAAAAAATTATTTCACGGTTGTTTTTTGTTCGTGTGGCAAACCAGCTGCAACACTGAGGGTTTTTAAATAGCATGGTGTGTCTTCTCCGAGCATTGACAGTAAAGCCTTGGTACATTCACTTCGAAACTCTATTTTGTGTCAAGCTGGTTCTGCTACATCAGCAATCTGCGGATGAAATGACAGGAGTGCATGTGAATGTGCTTGTGTGCGTGAGTGCGTGCACATGCATGATTATCTGTTAGTGTGTATGTGTGCATGCATGTTCTTGTATGAGTCTCCATCAATCTGGGGGAAGGGGATTTGTGTGTCCTTTGGAGTGTGTGTGTGTGTGCGTGCGTATCTGTATGTAACAGTGATGAGCAAAAAGCAAGTTCACGAGTCTTTACTTTTGGTATCTGACATTTTGCTTAAGAGTGCCCTTTTTAAGTCTGCGTGCCCTAACATGCATTCCTCTCTCTCTATATATATATTTATATATATCATCAAGGACCTTTTTCCATTACTCCAGAAGTGTGATGGCGAAACACAATTGAAATGAAGAAAAAAATTATAATAAAAGGGTTATATGAAAGCATCAGAGTATAACAATGGCTCAGTTAGAGGCCTGCCATGGCTGCAAAAACATTGACATTTACCATGGAACGCTTGAGGGGACACGAGACATAATGGGTTTGACAAAAAGCCCCAACTGCTCAGGTGGACTGTGGATGTGACACTGTAACGTGACCACCTGAAGCAAAATCTGCTCTCAACTGCTCTTTCTTCTGTTCCTTTTCCTTCCATACCTCCAATATGTCTCTTCTCTTTCATTTTCCCTTTCCCTCCTTATTTTTAATTTTTTCTTTAATTTTTCTTGTCCTCACACCATGGTCCCATCTTTTTATCATCGTCTTTCCCTCTTTCCATGTTCCACCTTTTTCGTATTCACGCAGCTTCATCAACTAAGACGACATATGTCAGCTACAGCAATCATGCCATTTGAAGGGACCACAGAGGATGAAGAAAGGGATTGGACAGGAGAGGGGGGCGTGTCTTGGGGCAATGCCAAGCGGAAGAAGGAGCCATCGTTCTTAGCCGATTGGCCGAAGAACTGGCGGACAGACTGAGCGCCCAATGGAATCCAAGCATGAGACATTTTGTATTGTTCCGCATCAAACCACAGAGAGGTGGGACCACATAAACAGCCAGTCAGTGTGCCTGCTTTCCTGCTGCTCACAGCTCATTGGTCCTAACATGAACTTACCTGTTTAAAAAAAAAAAAAAAGACAACATGAAAAAAGTGACATACCATAGGACACTGTGGTGGACAGAGTAACTATTAAAACCTAACAAAAAAATAATCATAAAAAAAAAAAAAAAAAAAAAAAAACTCTCAGAAACCATGTAGACATAATATCTAAAAGGGCAAATGTGGGGCCGGAAAAGAGATTTAACAGATTACATTTTAAAAAATATTAAAAAAAGAGAAATGTCAGAGGAAATCTATGAGACTCAAACATGTTTGTTGTTATTCTCTACTTGTAAGTATTTTTGTGGTTGTGACGATTTTTTCATTCTTGTCTCACCGTTGTCTGATGGTTCGCCCTTGCATAATGAGATGAGTGTGTTCCCTCCTGCTGTCTTGGCTAACCGGGTTGTAGCCTTGGGTTGTGAACCTGTAAAATGCCATGGTTGAAGCATGCCAGTTTTTATACAAAAAGGAGATTTATTTATAATAAAGGAATGTTTTGCAAATGTGTAGATTGGTGGTTGTTTGTACGTTTGTAGTTTTTACGGTGATCCTTTAGCAGATTAGTTATTACATCCTGTTTTAAATGATCTGTAGATAAATGGATGGATTACAGATTATGGCACTGCTTCACGTCAGCACCATGCTTATTATTTGTAGATGTAGATACAGTATATATGTATAGCGATCATGCTTAAAGCAGATTACTGTGCAATTTTTTCATTCCTTTTTCCTCATTTTTAGTTTAATAGCCCACTACTTTGATCTAGACTGAAATATCTTAACAACTATTGGATGGATTACCATGGAAATGTGTACAGACTAGTGGTCACCCCAATTATTCAACTATCAGAAGCCAGCAGGCAAGTGTTCATAAACTTCTGGTGTACTTACAAACTTTCCAATCCATCGTTTTATGAGTACATAACCTATATGTACTACTGTAGACGTTTGGTATTATTTCAGGCATTATTAGTAGGGTCATTTACCAGATACAAATGTGGGTCCATTAGCCCCTGCGCTAAGCTATTCAGCTGATAACGCTACGCTACGCTAACTCTCCCAATGTTAGACCCAGATGAAAAAAGCTTCTCGGGGGGTGTTTGGCTTGAGGTCGTGGTGCAAAGGTCCCTAGGGTGAAATTACTCCGAACCATCACTTTAAGTATGAAATCTCCTATGATCAAATTTCATTTTAGAAAGCCACTGAGGCAGATACAGTACCCACACTCATGTTGTTAGTTTAAAACACCCACTTTGAAATGCAAATAATCTTATCTCTATGTAAATTTTAGACTACACGCAATTGAAAATTCAGCTTTTTTTTTTTTTTTTTTTAGGTCAGGGTACGTCAGGCGTCTGCGCACATCCCCCCCGAGCACACACTCAGCTGTGCAGCACAGCTCGCCGCAGTTGTAAGATAGCACGCGGCGCACCCAGATTGTGTGCGTACTGTTCAGGAAACAAGCACGTTGATTGATGTCAAGGCATTACTCCCAAAATTAATTCATCAGTTTAACTTTATTTCAGACAGGTCCATAATAAAGATGTATAACTGTAACTACTAACAATTAGTGATCACTTAATATTCAAATGTATGTGTTTGAACTTGGAAACAGAATGAGACATGCCATAAACTGTGAGCCAGATTTCAAGTCATGAATACAACAAATACTAGAATTAACTTTCTGCTTATTAGGTTTCATTTATTTTCTCAAAGTGTTTTGTTAGTTTTATGTGTACTGGAAACCTTTGTTTGCACTCAAATAAGTTCAGTTAAGGTTTTTGAATTGCAAGGGTGCTTAAGATGCAATTAAACCTCCTAAAATTACATTAACACCAGTTTTTGTTCTAAGCTTGCTATTAAAGAAAAAAACTGTAAAAAACATCAGATTTTACTGAATCAAATATATTAAAAGGATCTTAATATTACAATTAATCAAGCACACTTTCATAACTGATCCCAGGGCAACCCACATTCAAGGCATTGTGGAACACAAAGGAAACAAAGTGTTGCTTTTCCCTACATTGACCTTAGCTTTGAGTAATGGGCTTTTTTTAATGGCGACCTGATTAGGCATTGTTCCACTGGGACCTTGTTAGGTAAAAAAACACCTAATTACCTTTTCTATTAGGAAAAAGCAATGCCTCGCTGCAGAAGCTATAATGCTGGACATCTAGCTTAACAACTTGGAGGAAGAAAACACAAACTACTCCTGTATTTTCTCATAAATTAAAAGCCTTTTTTAGTTTTCCAATCAGTATGTTGGTTTGTTATGTTTAGACACTATTGGCTCATTTTGACTGCAAACCGTACTGTAGGCCGTATGCAGAAAATGCTTTCCAACAGAGGTAATAATCCATGTTGTTTCCAGCCCACTAATACAATTACCATCTCAGACTGCTGCCAGTGTGGCCAATGAAAGAGAAAAGTGGGTGGCTGAAGAAAACTGCTATCTTTGTGAAATCACACCTCTTTCCACTTGAAGTAAGTGTGTTTAAGTATGTCAGTGAGTGTTGCAAAAAAAAAAAAAAAAAAACGTATTGTTGACCACCGTGTGATGTGTGTCCATGTGGATGAGAATTGAGCCTTTGAGTCTGCAGGGCTGATTGGCTTTGTGGATGCTGTCGCCATGGTATCCAGACCAGATGTCTGTCAGTCAGAGTGTCCTGATCTGGGTCGTATTCATCAAGCAATCTCACAATCTCTGCTAGGAATCACACTTGACAGGTAAACTAGTACTAAAATATTCAATGCTACCATTTAATTTGAGTTATTCATCAAGGTTTCTGCTGGCAGTGTCAGCAAGCAGTAGTCCCAGATTGACATTACCATTTTATGATACTCAGAACCATAAAATGAAATAAATGACGACTTCTTGTAGTCTTCCCTAAGCATTTCTGGGATTTAATCTGTATAATTAAAAGACAAACCGTCTGATCTGACCACAGTTTGATGCCATAAAACAAAATGAAGTACTGAAAGTTGCAAACGAAATTTGACCTAAATTGATTAAAAAAATTACGCAATTTACATTTCATCTCACATAACTAACAACTGTTAAACCTTTTTCCATATTTTCACATTACTTTGGCTAGCATCACACAGCTCTGCCCATCAGAAATCAAACAAGTTAATTCAATTTCATTTTTGGTTGTTACCATAAGAAATGTAGATTTGTATCCTTGTGTCTGCACACTAGATTTGACTGTTGCTACGCCTGTCAAGCCTTCTGTTCTTGCGTGGCACATGCACTTTATAATAAACCGTGGCAGATTGCGTGGCTTGATTTTAGACAGAGAGAGACAAAAGCAGGCTTCTCATTTCTAGCTGGCGACCCCCCCTTGTTGGAGGCGTTTAGGGAATGTCAATTGAAAAGTATAGTTATATTTGTCTGGACGTATCTCAACCCGTTTTTTTTTCTGCATGACCTTCTGTTCTTTTTTTTTCTTTTTTTTTTACTTTATAGAAATGTTTCACAGCAGTGTGCATCCATAAAAACAGTCTATGTGGGAAGCCTCAGTTATTACTTTCCAAAAAAATCCTCAAGATGATCTGTAGTTTGGTTTGAAAAAAACGTTTTAATTGCTTTACTCCTCTCTCTTCAGACACTATATACTGTAATATTTATATATACTGGTATAGAATTGCATTGCTTCATGCGGATTTACTCTATAACTGTCCTCCATATCCTAAACCTTGAGCAGATAACCATGTAATCTGGAGTTTAGAGGAAGATTGTTTTAGTATTGAATTTATTCATTTATTCAAATTTGTATTGAATTTGGCCAAAGGGGAAGCATTTATAATAACTGAAACTGGAGAATCAAACGTGTTTTGTCCAGAGAATTACAATCATTATTTTTATTTTCCTATTTCCAGTTCAGTATTTTATGTAGTACAACAGTATGTGAGTGTAAACCTGGAACCAAACGCGCGCGCGGTTTAGGCCGTGACATGTTTTTCTGTTTGTCTATTGATATCAGTACCACGCACACACACACACACACACACACACACACACACACACACACACACACAGTTATCTAAATAAACACAGAAGTATTTTGATATAGTGTATGTTAGTCTAACCCTAAACAATTGCAGCTTTAAGACATAAAATATTTAGAGACATTGGAACATGCACAAATACTGAATCTAAATAAATTGAGAATAATGGATATGCGTTTTAAGAGTATTTGTTGCGATGACGGTGACTATCTTTACCGATATTACAAACCCTCTCCCTATTATATTTTTGCTCCCCAATCACTTCACAGTTCCTAATTTTCGCAGGTCGTCTTTTGGGACACGTAAATGCATCAACAACACTGTGGCAGTGTGTGTGTGTGGCTGTGTACACTTACAGTCATTCCTGTTTGTGAGTGTGTGTGCACAATTGTTTCCGTCAGTCCTCTGTGCATGTGTGTCTGCTAGTATAAACATACCCCGGTGAGGAGACGGGACACCTGGGAGAGACGCCAACGACAGAAATGTCTCACCTGTCAATCAAGCGCTTCCTACACTGTTGTGCTGAGGAGGAGGAGGAAGAGACATTTAAAATGCTTCCATCCCTTTAATGAGGAAGGCCTCCATTTGGGAGTTAAGAGTGCTTAAGGAACGGAACAGTGATTTGAGAGGGAAAACAAAGAAAGAAAAACAGTGAAAAACAGCCTGTTTCTCTGTGTTTAAGGTTTCTCAGGCAGCGTGCAAAACCTCCCAGCCGAGACTTTATCGTAATTAGCTCTGTCAGATGGCCTGTGCCAGGGGAAGCTATTACCTTAAATAGACTCACCAGTGAAACGGATCCTGGTTCTTGCAGATGTTTGCATGCCTGTTGAAGATACAGCTGGCTGACGCCGGTGTGGGCACTTTTCCAGCTTTTGCGAGTGTGATTACTGATGCAGAATTAAAATAGATACATTGGGAGTTCTCAAGGAAACCATGTGTTGAACATAGAGCTTAATGTTACCTGCTATACACAAGCTGGTTTAGAAATGAAAAAGAACACAAAATAGAAACATAGAGGACAATATTGCAGTAGCTGTGAATAAACCTTGTTGCGAATTTAAACCCTTTCGATCTATTAGACTTAACTAGACTACTGAACCGGTTAGTCTTAACACCTCATTGATTTCTCTTAACCCCAGTTACTTACACAGAAGTGTAAAATAACATCTGGGGATTCTTATACAAATCAGTTTAATTTTCAATTGGTCGGCATGCACAAAAACACGGTGTACAAAAATAACTTCTTCCTGTGAAGGGCTCTTTGCATGGGTGGAAACTATTTTTTACATGCTATGTAAATATAATGCACAAGTCCAGTTTCCACCCTTGCAGTGAGCCCTTAACAGGATGAAGTAAACACAGAGCACCCGGAATATCCAAAGAGAGCACCTGTACTGTACAAGAAAGACCCAGCAGTGCTTCCACTCCTTTGTCTGCATGTAAAACAATAACTGTTTTGCGATTAATTTTAAAGTTGTTTGCTTGTTTAGCTAGAATAAGATCAGGTGATTTGAATATGCTGTTGGTGTTTCACTGTGTCACTGTCAGAGTAGGTGTGCATGTGTGTATCCTGTCCAGTTTGGAACATGCTGTTCCAAAACTGTTTCCTGCGACATAAACAAGTGCAGTTAAAATAAAATGAGCTTTGAATCCTGACTCACAGGATGTGACACATCTAAGTGCCTTTTACAGCCAACCGTGTTGTTTCCCTTAACAGAGAGGAGGCAAGCCAGAGTTGAGCTGTTTCCTTCATTTGCAAATGAAATGCTAATTTAAATTCAGAAATGTACGTGGTTAGTAGTAGTTGTCCAGATGCATTTGAACTGTTTAAGCATTGCTGATTCATTTGACATCATCATTGTGTTTTTTTATTACCAGTCCTGAACATTTATTCAGTTTTAAGTGAAAGTATCATATTATTGATAAGAATTTGTACTAGGGCTGACCTGAATGCTCCGAAGCTTTTATCCTTACCATGGCAATCAACATCCCAATCAGGATTCAACTGTTTCTATTATTATTATTATTATTATTATTTATTTTACTTTTTTTAGGGGGGGAGGGGGCATTTCTGCCTTTATTGGATAGGAAAGCTGAGATATGAAAGGGGAGAGAGAGGGGAAGACATGCAGGAAAACCGTCACAGGTCGGACTCGAACCCTGGACCTTCTGAATTATTGTTGTTGATGATAATGATAATAATAATAATAATAATAATAATAATAATACATCCCAAAAATCCCGAATAGCCCACGAAATATGGAATAGGAATCACACATTATCATTTATGCATCCCATTAATTATAATTCCTTATCAGACTGAGGTGTGTGTGTGTGTGTGTGTGTGTGTGTGTGTGTGTGTGTGTGTGTGTGTGTGTGTGTGTGTGTGTGTGTGTGTGTGTGTGTGTGTGTGTGTGTGTGGTACTGATATCGATAGACATACAGACAGACGGAAAAACATGTCACGGCCTCCCTCAATTAATCATGGCGCCTGGCCTTAGCTGTTATCTGTTACCAGCACTGAAAGGGCCAGCAACTCGGCTGCAACTATTGGCATGCAAGATGTTGAAAAAGTCAAGAATCTGAATTGAGTGCCAGATATGCCAAAGGAAACTGGCAGATCAAAATCTGCGAGTTAGGCAAATCACCTAAGAACTGTAAGGAACAGCTTATCCTTAATAAAATATGATTGCCAGGCCTTTAAAAAAAAAAAAAAAATATATATATATATAGCAGCAGCTGGCTAACCTGCCTTCCAGGCTGACTAACAGACAGCAGAGACGTTTAGGAAAGCAGTCAGTATGGATTGGATAATCGCATCAAATAATTTTCATGTCTGATCAATTAGAAGAAATAAACGGAAGAAATTCTCGCTCACCAGCTGTCAAAATTAATTTAACTGTGTTAAGAGTTAGAGAATTAAGTTTTATTTACTGATATTTCTAAATGCAGTCTTTTCAAACTGATAGCACATAGGCTTGGACACCTCTTGATCTCTACTTCTTTATATCTGTGTGGCGATAGTCATGAATAAGGAATGCTAAGAGCCTTATTTATATGCTGAGAAAAAGTAAGAGCAATTTTAGCTACATATGACAGGAATGGAATGGACAGGTATAGCTTGATCCTTGTTTTGTATAGATATACTTTCAACAAAGAAAAGAAAGCATTTACCCAAATGTTACCTATTTGGATACTGCTACACAGTATATCACATACATGTCAGCTCCCAGTCAAACCCCATCGATCCAATGATCTGCTTTCTTCTAAAGAAAGCTAAAACCTGGATGTGACTAATAGAGGAGCAGGAGATAACACTATAATCCCATACCCTTCTCTTCTGGTATCATAACAGGCCATCTGTCACTGAGGGGCAGATTATCTACACGACTCTAAGGTCACACTTTGACAAGATTATGAGGTGCAAGGGTTACGAGTCTGTGGCTAACGCCTATAGAAGCCGAGTTGACTTACAGCTGTTAACAGCTACTGTGCTGCCTGCATGGTGTTAGCATCTGGCATATGGCTGGTAGAAGATAGCTACCCTAAATCTTGTGAAGAGAGGGAGAGCAAAGGGAACTGTAATTTCAGTAGGTGGAGAGGAAGGGAAGGCGGAGGAGGGTGTGGAGAAAGGTGGGATAACTGGGTAGAGAAAGGCAGGATAAAAGATTACACATTGAAAGGATTTCTGGCTCCAAAAATATATACGGCCATACATCTGTAACTTTGACATCCCTCTGGTAATAGCTGACTGCATGTTGCTTAATGCTCCCTGAAAGAGGATGAAAATGAGGTGATTGCAGAGGGAGAGACAGGAGGAGAGAACTCCTCCCGGTTTATAGCTCACTACACGGTAGCATGCAGAGCATCTGCTAAGAGTTTGCTACATGTGGTTAACATCTGCTGTAGCATGTGACTGTATAAATATTAGCTGGCAAGCTAAGCCATGAAAAAATGAATTGTATAGGAGGCGCAGGTGCTTTAAGAGGCATGTTCTGTATCAGGCATTAACACACAGTTCTAGTTCACATCCAGCTTTTGTGCAAATCTGATTTAGTTGGATTATGTTGACACCTTTGAAACGTGCTTCCAGTATACACGTTAAAATGGTTCTCTTATCCCCCCAAAACACACATGACTCTCGCAGGTAGAGGCTTTAAAATCTACAGTAAACATATTGGGCCTCTTTCATGGAGATTCGCTCTTAACCACTTAGCATCCCCCCCTTTTTTTCTAGAAGGGTAAGGGTAAGAGAAAAGGGGATGTTTAGGTTGTGATAGCAGGTCAACTGTAGATTCCACATAGAAGTGGTATACAGCATTTGGAAGCTGACCTGAGGATTAATTTGACATGCAAGTTTTTTTATTGCCAAATTTTAGCCTAACTTTGTAGCTTTATTTATCTAATTTTCCGACAAGCTAGCTGTGACATGGTTGGCACCATTGGATTCCTTATTCGTCTAGTTTCATATGATACCAATAGGTTAAATTTACTTTAAATAAATTGATGTTCTACGCAAGACATCATTAGCACTAACACCCAAATTATAATACCAGAAATCCTGAGTACCATGTCCAAAAATTTCCCTTTTGAATGGTCTACATGTGTGTCTTAGACATATTTCTATCTAGATTTCGGATCCAGGAGTGTGGTGAAGGCTTACGTGCCTGTAATATCAAACATGACTTTACTTTTTCAATATGGATAACCGCTATGGATGTCATCTGCTGGGATGACTCATCTCTCTTTGTAGATGCTGTAAAAAGCTGTAACTTACTAACACAAAAAATGGCAGTTAATACAGACAAACACCCCCTCAAAACAATTTTCACATGGCACAAAAGTGATAATAACAACGGATGACAGAGAGGATAAGGAAATGGGATAGAGGAACTTTCTAAAAAAAATATGATTTATTTACAAGTGTGTCTGCGGACTCCATGTCTCAATGAGTCAATTCTGGGGAAAAAAATCCTTTCTCCCCATTTGCTTGACAATAGGAATTAATTTCAAATCACGCGTACGTCTCCCTGATGAACGTAATTGCTTTTCAGGCTGTGCTTTGCCAGAGAGAACCTTGACAGTGGAAATGAAGCTGACACACAATCTTGTCCTCCCATTGTACTCTGGAGTGGAATACACACAGGGTTTTGTCAGTGATTTTGTCACAGCCATTTGTCTCTGAACAATGGGTGACTTTGCTGTTGTTACTGGTGCTGACCTGAACTTTCTCCTTACAGTTTTGAAGAATTGAACAGCAGAGGAGAGGATTAAGGAGGAGGAGAGCAAGGAGGAGACTAAAGAGACAGACAGAGAAAAATAATTAGCCAGGGGTGTCAGATTTTGACATGTGAATGATTGTGTCATATTGCATATTAGCAAGATTTTGTAGAAAGACTTTGAAGCAGTTTGTTTAGGTTAGGTAGAGCTTTTACACAATTTAGGTTAGCAGATAGTCAAACATTATCCAGCACTGGTGTCATGGATGGTTCTTTCAGACTAAAGCATACTAATGGCATGGCTCTATGGATGGTAACCACTGGTTTAGACTGAAATATCTCAACAACTATTGGATGGATTGCAATTGAATTTTGTACAGACATTCAAAGTCCCCACTGTATAAAGCCTAATGACTTGGTGATCCTCTTACTTTTCCCTAGTGCCGCCCATAGGTCACAGTTTTAACTTATCAAGCAAAATGTCTCAACATCTAGTTTATGGACTGACATAAAACACTTTTATGTCCCCTTCAGGATGAATTGCAATAACTTTGGTGATCTCTGACTTTTCATTTAGCACCATCATCTGGTCAAACTTTTAATTTATACCTGTAAAACTAATGACATTTTCATAAGCCTCAGCTGTACTTTGTGTTTAGCGCTAATTATTACAGGTGATCATTCTGACATGCCAACATAAGATGTAAACATGGTAAAAACAACCTGCTACATATGTTAGCCTTGTTAGCATGTTAACCCGCTGAGGACAAAAGACGCACCGGCGGGTCCAAACGATGTTTGACAAAACTCCTCAAAAACAATATTACAAAAAATTATTTCAGACATTTATTTACTATTTTAATCAATATTAAAACCTGTAATCTATATAACCTAAGACTTTGGTAAACTCATTTTAAGCACTGAAACAATTCGTACAACACATCATAAGTTAAGGTTTGTTTTCAAAAGAGATTTGAAATTTCAAAAAGTGAACATCAACGTTTCAGCTTTAGCGCCAAATTATCTCTTTACACATTGCTCTAGAAAAAATGTGGACGTCACTATACAGAAAGTTGAAGTTTGTTCTGAACGTTTTGATGTGAAACACGTGGATTGGTTTTATGTAAATACCCTAAAAAGGTCAATTTAACAATATACGTGAAAATACCCTTAGACCTCAGAGGGTTTACATTGTAACAATGTTAGCATTCCGACATTAACATTTAGCTCAAAGCACTGCTGTGCTATGATGTACAGACTTTTCGTCTTATTAATGACTTGCTTGTATAAAGGTAGTGATTATTAGCTTACCACTGAATAGGTGGCCAGGGGCCTTTTTGTCTTTGACCAAGATCAAAGTACAAATAGTTTGTAAACTCTGTTTGTTTCTGACATATAGGCCTACTGTATAGGAGACATTTTGTTTTCTGTCTTTGTCTCCTTCACCTGATGTGAGTCCTCCCTAAACTCTGAATAGTTATCTTTCGGAAGAGACAGAAGATATTGCTTGTCAAATGTTATCTTTCCTCCCTATCAGGTGTCAAACAAACTGTAAAATTGAGTTTTCCAGCATTCAGGAATGCCATTTGAAAATTGCTCATTACCAGATATTCGGTTCTAAAGATCAATAGTGATTATCAGAAAGAGAGGGATAAAAATGCCCTAACCTTCTGAAATCTGAGTGTGGCCTTTAAGAGCTCTTTGATCAATGAGAAATTCAATGGTACTCATTTTCATAGGAGACTGTTAATCCATGATTTGCAACCTGCTTCAAAGGCTTTTCTACCTGGCCAACCTATATATATATATATAATATATATATATATATATATATATATATATATGCTAAAATGTCAAAACAACTGAGCCCTAGTTGAGGATTGGATAGTATAGATTTTCCATGCATACACTGTATAAATGAGAACACAAAGAAGTGGAAAAGATTTACAGGAATGTCAAATAAAACTGCTTCCCAAATCATCTCACCCAAAATGAACAAGCAAATGAAAAAGAAGTCAAGTTGGCAAACACAAGTGAGCCGGATGAGAAAGCAAGTGACTGACTTAAATGTGTCTGCTGTATATGGTGGAACATGGTAGAATATTAAACCAACTTGTCTTGGTGATAGGAAGTCTATTGTAGGGGAGGAAATGGATTAAATACACCAGAAAAAGAGCAAAGAGAGTGGAGGGAGAGAAGGGGAGAGGGGAGAGAGAAAATGAATTCAAAGTAAATACAAACTCATGTCATAAGTGCATATATTTTGCCTTTTAGTTGCTTCTTTGTTTCTATCCCATCTTTACTTACCAGAACTGTCTAATAAAGCAGAAGTTTTTGTGAATGTATTCAAAATATCTTTATTATCCATTATCAAATGGAAGTCTGCAGAACATTTTGTTGTCTGAAACAAATGAATATATGGCCCCAAGATAGCCTCTAGAAAATAAAAGACCGTTAAACTTATGGAATGTATTTTCAAAAAGGGAAGCCTTATTGTTGTTGTTTGTTTGCCCGACAGGACAGGTGATTGATTTAATTATTTCAGGTGATTAGATGTGACTTATTCATTTCAAAGCACTATAAATACCAATACCAAGAATACATTTTAGCAAAGGAAAAGGTAAACTTTTGAAGTCCGACAGTGATTGATTGACTAAAATGTGACAATAAATGAAGGAAAAAGCTCTCAAAAAGTGCTCATTTTGAAGCTCTCTCCTGGATGTACTTTGTACTGCCAACAAGGATGAAACATGTTGAGGGGATTTCCAGCTTGGCAAAGACATTTCTGTTACTCACGACAGGCCTTTGCAGTATGATTTGCTACTATTGTGTCTGCCAATGACTGAGACATGAGAATGAAAGCACGATGGGTATCATTCATAGAACATTATCACAGAAGCAAATAGACCTTTTGTTAATAGACCTTCAATACAACAGATTTGAATAAATATGGACTATTCGAACAGTGCACAAGGATGAGAGTAAAACCAAGTTCTTCCACAACCATGAGTATGAAGTAATTGGATGCTACTGTTTAATGTCTTTATTAAGACCAGTATGTACGGTTTTTGATCTTTTGAAGTTTGTGTTTTTAGAATTTAGCCTTTTTGGGCATCTTATGAAGGGCGTTTAGTCACATTTTGTAGCACCAATTCTGTGTTTAAGATGTCCCTGTAAACACCTTTGTATTAAATTAGCACTTATATGATTTGTCAACATCATACTGTATGTTAGCAAGAGATAAGAATCTGCAAATGGTTTTAGACTTTGCAATGTTTTGTCCTCACAAAGACAAATGATAGCTTGCAGCTAGAGGATGCTTCCAACTTTTCTACTGTAATGAAAGTACAGGGTCATTATTTCCTCTATCTTGGAGAACTGTATGTATTCACCACAAAAAGAAGAGTGATCTGTTTTAGCTTGCAAATTCAATTTTCTCAATTACTATCTGTGTTCTACTGCAACAAAGGAAAGGTTTAATGTTTGGCTTTTTAGGCAAATTAGTATGAAAGTCAACATAATGGTAGTTGACTGTTAAAATTGTCTTGAGATGGTCAAAACAGGCTCCGAGGCTAAAACAGAGCTGCTTATTAAAGCTGAAGTGAGGCCAATCAGTGTAGTAAAACATGTAATTTAAATGGGCTTTTGGGCGTGTGCATATTTCGGTAACCATAGAAACATTAAACAGTGACCTTCTTGTGATATTCAGAGCTATTGATCTTAAATCTTTACAGAGTTTTGAGGGAACGCCAAGCTCCAGTCCAAAGGGAGAGGGGAATAGCCACTGATAAAAATGCGGTGTCTCTTTGTATTTAACAGCAATCAATTGGACTGTGTGGTTCCCACCTCTCTGAAATGTTTCTTGGTCGCTCAGAGTCTAAGTTGAAAAGAACCGCATTGGGCTTTGCTTTGTCAACCTCCTCTCTCTGTAAAAACGCACAAACTTGTTCCACAATGCAGCTATGTTTCCCATTGGTGCTTTGCTCATTGAGCCTAAAGCAATGTGATGCTCTTTGGTTCAACCTGGAATACTTATGCCTGTATGTGGACGGATGTGTCTGTACATATATACATTTGTGTGAGGTGAGGCATTATAGATGTACAGTGGGGGAAATAAGTATTTGACCCCTTGCTGATTTTGCAGGTTTGCCCACTTACAAAGAATGCAAAAATCTACAATTTTAATCATATGTACATTCTAACAGTGAAAGACAGAATCCCAAAGAAAATTCCAGAAAATCACATCATATGAATTTATTAAAATTGATAACCATCTGATGAGGAAAAACAAGTATTTGACCCCCTGGACAAACACCATGTTAATATTTTGTAGAAAAGCCATTATTGGCCAGCACAGATGTCAAACGGTTTTTATAGTTGGTGACAAGGTTTGTGCACATTTCGGCAGGGATGTTGGCCCACTCCTCCCTGCAGACAGCCTCCAAATCATTCAGGTTCCGAGGTTGTCGCCTGGCAACTCGAATTTTAAGCTCCCTCCAAAGATTTTCAATCGGATTCAGGTCTGGAGACTGGCTAGGCCACTCCAGAACCTTGATGTGCTTCTTCTTCAGCCACTCTTTTGTTGCTTTGGCGGTGTGCTTAGGGTCGTTGTCGTGCTGAAACACCCATCCTCGACCCATCTTCAGCTCTCTCACTGAGGGAAGGAGATGTCGGTCCAGAATTCCACGATACATGGCCCCGTCCATCCTCCCCTCAATACGATGGAGTTGTCCCGTCCCCTTGGCTGAAAAGCACCCCCAAAGCATGATGTTGCCACCACCATGCTTGACGGTGGGGATGGTGTTCTTTGGGTTGTACTCGGTGTTCTTTGCCCTCCAAACACGACGAGTTGAGTTGAGGCCAAAAGTTCTATTTTGGTCTCATCTGACCACATCACCTTCTTCCAGGCCTCTTCTGAGTCGTCCAGGTGGTGAATGGCGAACTTCATGCGGGCCTGTACATGTTTCTTCTTGAGCAGGGGGACCTTGCGTGCGCTGCAGGATTTCAATCCATGACGGCGTAGTGTGTTACCAACCGTTTCTTTTATAACTGTGGTCCCAGCTGCCTTCAGTTGATTCATCAGTTCCCCCCTTGTGGTTTTGGGATGATTCCTCACCGTTCGCATGATCAGGGACACCCCACGAGGCAAGATCTTGTGTGGAGGCCCAGACCGAGGGAGGTTGGCGGTGGTGTGGTGCTTCTTCCATTTCCTGATAACTGCACCGACAGTTGATCTTTTTCTCTCAAGTTGCTTTCCGATTCTCTTGTAGCCCATCCCAGCCTTGTGCAGATCAACAATCTTGTCCCTGATGTCCGTAGAAAGCTCTTTGGTCTTGCCCATGGTAGTGATGTTGGATGCTGGTTGTTTGGGTGTTCACAGGTGTCTTTTATACAGGTAACGAGGTGAGGCAGGTATATTTGATGTAGATAATTGGTTCGGATTGGGGCTGTGTCTTAAAGAAAGACTAACTGGCTTGTAGGAGCCAGAATACTTGCTGTTTGTCCAGGGGGTCAAATACTTGTTTTTCCTCATCAGATGGTTATCAATTTTAATAAATTCATATGATGTGATTTTCTGGAATTTTCTTTGGGATTCTGTCTTTCACTGTTAGAATGTACATATGATTAAAATTGTAGATTTTTGCATTCTTTGTAAGTGGGCAAACCTGCAAAATCAGCAAGGGGTCAAATACTTATTTCCCCCACTGTACATACCTATTTGTAAGAACATGGAACATGTACTGTCAAGGTCTTCATTTTCACCTGCATCTTAAACCACTTTTATCCTCCTACACACATCCATTAGGTTGGTCAAAAAGAGAAAGGAAATACCAAAAACATTTTAGCCATTAGATAGGTTGTACCTTTAAAATCCCCAACCCATTATCGTAATGGCGTAGAAGTGATTCTGACAAATGGATGCCCCTGAAGAATTGGGCATTGTGGGGCCACAATTTTTACAATACAAGCCCCTTCCTTCATTTAATGGCTGAAATAGCACTTCTCCACTCTCCTTTTCAGGGGCACCATTCAGAAAGTGCCAAAAGGCCTCTTACTGCAGTCCTGGTGATTGGTCATGTCATGCCCGTTGGGTGTGTCATTGAGTTGGCTATCGAGTGTGTGAGCGTGCACACACAACAACACAATAGGGCTGTACTCGCTGTGTGCGTTTCTGTTTGCATGCACAAGAGGGGTTATGTGTGTTAAAGCATAAATGTTTGCAGGAACAGGTTGACATATCTGTTTTTGGGTGTGTGAGGAAACTCAAAAAAAGGACATTGCTTTATTTGATTACTGAATGATAGTTCAATGCCACATTGACGATAATACTTTTTGAATACTTTTTTTTTTTTTTTTTAAGAAATCCTTAAGCATGCAATTACTTAACCTGGTTATTTGAGCTGCAACATTAAAATATGGCTGCTCAGAGAAAAAATGATAAGCAGATATTGTCTGTTAGGATACACAGAGGGTGAGCAGAATTTATTTTACTACACTATTTGAAATGCAAAAATAACAGAGTAAGATATTTCCAAAATTGGCTGAGAAAATAAGAAAACTAAATGAATCAAGCTATGAACACTACAAGGTATTTATCCAGCTGGGTGAAAATACTGAATAACTCAAATATCTGCAAAGTACAGTCACATCTTTTATCAGCTCTCTTAATCCAACATGATATTGTGTGTGTGTGTGTGTGTGTGTGTGTGTGTGTGTGTGTGTGTGTGTGTGTGTGTGTGTGTGTGTGTGTGTGTGTGTGCGCGTGGGTGCGTGCGCGCGTTTTCTATGAACATACACATACGCCTTTTTTTCTTTTATTTGGAACAGTGCAACAATATCAATTGGTTTAATTTAAGAATGAGGCTTGAATTTCAATTTGGACAAATTGTATTAAATTAAGGTGGTGCTCTTGGTATGAGAAGTTGTGAAAAGTGTGTTGCCCTAAAGGCAGGCAGTGGCAGGGTTATTATGATACCTGACTTGATTATGTGTGTGTGTGTATGTGTGTGTGCGTGTGTGTGTGTGTATTTAGCTCTGTTTGAAAACCCCTGCAAGACATTTGTGATCTGGGTGGATACCTGGACCCTCTCTCCACACAGTGTTGATGGTAGGGGCTACCTTTTGAATGTTACCAAGGAATGTCACACAATCACAACAGCAAGTTATTGTTTGCTTTCGTTCTTTTTTATAAGCAATTGCTATTTTAGTTGTGAAATAAAGTCCATGAACCTTTTTGTTAAAAAGGTTTTCAGTGCTGCCTTAGCCATAAGAAAAGCCACTACTTCCAAGCATTATGTGAAAAGAGTAAATATGTTCTAAGCGAACACAAATCTTTATGGTTGTTAGTGTAATATATTGGAATTTTTGTTTTACTCTTGTAGTTATACATGGTACACTCACTAGAATTTACCTTTTCACTCACAGTAAGTGGCTTCATTATGTATCATGTTTTTGATACAGATATGGCTCTGGAGTTGTCAATGGCAGATAAATAATTTCATAACAATTTCTGTGTACTACGGTAGGATGCCAGTAAGTTAGTTGTAAAAGAGTCTAAATTATACCTTGCAGATTTGCCTTGACACCAATAATTTCTTCAGAGCAGATCTTCACAGCCATGCATAGCACCTCAGGGTATTGCAGAGCATTTTGATGTTATTTTACAGGCGTCACTGAGGCTGAGAGTGGAATATGTCAACTCTTATTACTTCACAAGTATCATAGCAGACATTGTAAGAGCAACTCACTATTTCCGTGGTAACTTTCTGAGTCTAGGTATTTGGTTAAGACATTTTTTTCAAAATTATTATTCAAAAAATGTTATCCTCCGCATGTGCTGGGTATAATAAAAAAGCTATATGCATTATGATTCTAAGTTTAAACTTAGTTTTTTAAACTTCCTTAATCCATAATAGGTTTTACTGAGCACTTTCGCAAGCGCTCAGCAACAAAACCTTATTTGTATTAATATAGAGCTACCCAGTACATCCAGTCCTGTATGCCTGATCAGTGAAATGATAATCAGACAATATATCTGCTTTTTAACCAACCCCATGGGTTGCTGCTAAGAATTATGCTTCCCGAGGCAAAAAGTAACACAGCATGCTGATGTGTCAAACCAAAAGGTAAAATCAATAAATCCTTTCCCAATTATTTTTCAGACATTAGTCTGATTACTAATTAAATCACAAAGTAGACCATGGCTGAAAGTTTGGCTGCCTTCACAAGCTTCAACGCTGTGCTTAACATTGGGTTTCAAACCAGGCTTCACTCTGCTGGTAATTCATTGTTAGTTCAAAACTCTGGCATTCTGACTATTATGCATGTCTGTGCTTGGTTAGCTCAGGTCACTACATACTCGCGCTGCATCAGGAGCTGTGATCTGCTGCGGAATATGACATTGTCGAAAATACTCTCGGGAGTTAGATGACAAAAAAATTACCATGCTCAGTCTGTCAGTTAAATTTGAAGCCAGCAGCCAATTAGTTTAACTTAGCATACAGACTGGAAACAGCTAGCTTGGCTTTGATAGGGAATGTCACAAAATTAACATGCAATATCTTGGTTGTTTAATCCATAAAAAAACTGAAGTGGAAAAGCAACAAGTTGTGGTTTTGTGAAGTTGCTAGGCAACAAGCAGAGACTTCCACACTTCTTACACTACAATAGGTGCCAAAAAACTTCCTGTAAAACCACAACTTGTTGTTTCTATACTTCAGGTTTGTACAAATTAAACAAATGAGATATACATTATAATTAACACACAGGTTCCGGCAGGTGGATTTATTCACCTCTGGACTGAGCCAGGCTAGCTGTTTCCCCCTGTGTCCAGTCTGTATGCTAAGGTAAGCTAACCGTCTCCTGGCTCTAGCTTTATATTTAGCATACAGACAGAGTGGTATTGATCTTCTCCTGTAACCCTCGGCAAGAAAGTGAATAAGTGTATTTTCCCAAAATGTCAAACCATTCCTTTATTACCACGAGGGACCAGTAGCATCAACATCTTTGACATAGAGAGCAATGTTTTTGTGGTCTTAATTTAAAGAAGCGGAAAATGCCACATGTGGTATAGCACCATTTTATCTCTTTGAGCTCCCACACACATAGACACACATAGGAACCAACAATGTTTGTGGTGGGCGTACAAAAACCTGCTATATGAAAACATGAAATGTATCCCTAATATGGGCATGCAGCAATGTATTATCTGCCTGTCATACTGTCAAATCGAAGCTGGTAACCACACAGATAGTTGTGTGTAAACATTTGTCTGTCTGACTCACAGCATCTCTGAGTCTGTCAGCCTTTTTCATTCTTTCTTACTTACTGTACCCCTCGTTGTTTTTGCTCTCTCTACTCTCATCACTTTCTCTGGTCCAATCCTCTCATACTGTTGCTCCTCTTCATCACTTTCATTACATCCTGCCCTACTTTCTGTGCTGCTTAACCTGCTGAGTTGCTCTTCATGTCCATCTTTCTGTCTCTCTCTCTCTCTCTCACTCACACACTCACACACACACACACACACACACACACACACACACACACACACACACACACACACACACTCAGACACCCACTTTAATTAATAATAAATTGAGCCACATAGTGATAGGGCTCATCTGCTCCTTTTGACCAACTCAGATTATGTGAAAGAGGGCAACATCTATCAAGTCTGCTACATTGCCAACTCCCGCTGCTGCTGCAACATGGTTAGAAGTTCTGAGTATCTGAGTGTGTGTTAGCGTGTATGTGGGCAAATTTGCAAAAGAGCAGGAGGAGCAATTTCATAACACCATGTTGGGTTGGCTTTTTCTATTCATAGCCCCCCTCGGAGACACCACTCATGCACAATACGCAGCTGGCACCAGCGCTGCACTACAAAATCTGAGTAAATGCTACAGCGATTATGGTGAGAGAAAACATTATGCTTACCACACAGCAGGTGGTGAGGCAGGACTAAGACCAGAGCTAATCCTCACAGCGCAATCACTGTTCAGAATGAGGAACCGAATACAATTAGTCACTCCCACTTTTAATTCCAGGTAGTTCACTTGGTTCAACATTCAGTCCAAGGCTACTGGTCATACACACAATATTCAAACACGTGTATACATGTTTTAGAGTAGTTTATTCAAATAGCCTACATACAGAAACAGAAAATGTCTGTTCAAATTGTATAACAAGACACCTGTATATAGTTCTGGTCAACAGTGTAACCATTGCTCTAATTCTTAGTCGGTTGCATACATTTACTCAATCAAATGTGATTTGGGGTAATAACCCTAGCCATCATATGTAACAGTACTTGACAGTTAACTAGTTGGTGGCTTGCAGAGCAATAGCATATTGTTTGCTTGAACTTTCCCTAAAGCATTTCAATCAGGAGAGACTTTGTTGCAGATATGCAAATATTTATTGTAGATAAGCATAATATGAAATGTACAAGAAATGTACAAAGTCTTTGGGGATTAGACTCCATCATTAAAATATTTAAAGGGGTAGAGAAACAGACATATTCC
Source organism: Perca flavescens (assembly GCF_004354835.1). Lineage (NCBI taxonomy): Eukaryota > Metazoa > Chordata > Actinopteri > Perciformes > Percidae > Perca > Perca flavescens. Next base: position 14,091,121 of record NC_041353.1, on the reverse strand, counting down.
CCCCTCGATGGAGCCTAGACACTGGTGATGGCGGAGAGGGAACCAGGAGGCCGAACGAAGGACCCGTCCGGCAGAGTAGGTTTAGGACAGTCAAAATAGAGCAGAAGAAAGAGAAAAAAGAAATAAAGGTAACAGAGCAGAATGGGATGATGGGATGGGAAGTTGCATTAGTTAAGATAATGAGAGGGAATGGAGACCCGGAGGAAAGATAAGGTGGAAAGTTCAAGAGTCGAGAAGAAGGGACAGAAAAAAACAAAGAGAATGAAGGAAGGGGGTAGTAAAAAGCGAGACCATATTAGAAAAGACAGCATAGATAAGGAGGAAGAAATTAAAGAGGAAGGAAAGAAAGATTTAAGAGAATTGAAGGGAAGAAGAGAACAAGGGAACAGAACAGTGGAAAGGAGGCAAAGCACGAAAGAAGGAAGGTGGAGTAGGGAGATAGAGAATCAAGAGACATGAGCAGACAAGTCATGAGAGAAAGTAAAGAAGAGTGACAGAGAAAATAGAACAGGGCTCTGTTAGTTAGAACAGAAATGAATAAGAATCCTATCAAAATTAGAAATCCACATTCCAAGTCTAATTTAGTTTTAGCTGTAACCAAGGTGCTGCCCTACTGCTGTATAGAGGAGCAGTCAGAAGAAGCAGCAGCAACCAGGCCGAGAATCCTTTTGAAGGGAGCTCTTTGATGCAACCTCTCCCACTTTTTCTTCTCTGCTTTATCTGCAATCATTCATCACAACCTCTGCCCCGATGGCTTAACAATTCCAGTATGGCGTCTGTGTATCTGTAGTGTGTGCTTGAGAGCATGTGCATCCCCTGTGCGTGAGTGCCAATGTGGAAACGTATGTGTGCATGCGTGACGTGTGACAAAAAAAGGCTGAATGAATATTTCACATGAGGTTAGGTTGTATAGTCCTCTCTAATGGCGTGTGTGTGTGTGTGTGTGTGCGTGTGCGTGTGCGTGTGCGTGCACAAACACGTGCCAGGGAGAGAAAGAAAAGAGAATCCCGTTGAGAGCTACAGCTGCGTTGCATGCATACTTGCATGCAAATGATTCAACATGCACATTGTTGAATCATGCAATTGGTATAAAAATGGAGTGGAATGAGGAAAAGGGATACAAAAACAAAGAAGTAATAGCTTTTTTTTGTAAAAGGGAAGGATGACATTTATGGTTGAATGCAAATATAGGTATGTTAAATGTTATTACAGCCTTCTATCTAATCTTCATTAAGTTACTATTAATGTGAGCCCTGGGCCAAGCTTCTGCGAGAGTAAGAGGTGTGCAGTATGTATATGGCATAAGTCTCACAAAGCACAAGTCAAGTTGAGTGCATTCGGACATCACTTTAATCCAGAGGACAGAGCACAGAATGGGATAGCAATTAAGAATTTCATACATCATTTTTGGTTCCAGCAGTTTCTCCTCGCGGGATGTTGTGATGGATGACGGGACAAATTGATGACGTACAGCACTGTATTCATTCTCTCCTGTTCTTGGGTCCTTTGCAGGATGGGAAATAACACTCAAACTCCCGTTGGCAGTGGGAGCAGGTGATGCTGCATGAGAGATGACAGGTGCTGGCATTCTCTTTCTCCCACGTAGTGCACGTACAGTATGCAGGAGACACATAGCTCCATAACTCATTTTGTCCAAAATTCTAGTTTTGCTTTGAATGATGTGAAAGATTGAGCTTGTTGAGAAGTAAAAATATGAAGGTGGGTGTTTTAGCATGAGCACAGTTTCACCGATTAAAGGAAATTTCTAATAACAATGACATAAAATGCCTCCCAAAAAAATGTAATCAATGAGATGTGAAACCACTGTTTCTGTTGCTGGTACACACCATTTGCCCTCCAATGATTAAAGGCAAATGTTCAACCATGTCGAGAAGGAGCCACTTGTATTTCAAGTCCATGTTTTCGTAAAATTGGGTTTTATCCAAATATGTTTGACATACAGTCTACTGTACATCGCACTAATACACTATCTATCTTACTTGCCAGCATCTCACCAGACTAAGGAGTGGGCTCACCTTTTCCCACAAGCACTGAAGCTGGAAAGTACCAGCGGTTCACACACCCACACACATCACCCAGCTCAGTTTACTGGACATCTAAGCCATTCATCAAAAGGCCTTGAATATTTCCTGTCGTGTTGTTTTAGTTGGCAGCATTAAAGCAGAGAGTATGGATGTATCACACACAGACAAGTAAAATCTCCTAGTTTTCTGCATCTGCGGACTCATCCACTTGAATGGCATGCCACAGGGACTTACTAAGCCTCTCAAACATTTGCCTCTCAACATCCTCTGCAATTTTGTCTATTCTCCTCAATTGTGTTAGTGTTGAGGGAAACATGCCCAGCCTTGTTAGCTGCCATTTCCCAAAACGTTTCAAGCATTCATCTTTTGCTGGTGTAGGAATGAACTTCTCCCCGATGTTAAAAAGGCGCCTTTCGTGTTGGCAAGTCAACTTGCCACAAAATATGAGGTTTAATGCTGCAACATTATGTGAGAGCACATTTCAAAATGTGCCTTTTTTTTAATCTTTTCTCCTTTTTCTTCTCCAAATGTGTCATTGGGGTGTCTTTAAGCAGAATGTTTTTTCCCCAAGTCTCAAATTAAAGTAGATGGCATCAGAGCCATGGGACTGCGATGTCGAGAAACAGAGAAAAGAGGATCATGGAGAGAAAGAACAGTATGCCTTTATATGTGGGAGGGATTGTATATGGATTTGCAAGTTACATATCGAGGAAAAGAGAGGACGAAAGAGACAAGGATGACCAATGTAAGGAAGGAATACAAGAAAAGAAGGGATGGAAATGTAGTATCTTTAAGTACAGGACAAAGGGGAGGAGAAAGAATTTGAGATAGAGTACAGAAGTATGGAACATGGACAAATAAACCGGGAGCAGTGTGAATTGGCATTGTGGTAATTGAAAGCGAGTGGAGGAAGCAGGTTGAGAATATGGGATTGTGAGGTGCAATGTTGGAGTGAGTTATGAAGAGATTTATACTGGATCTAGAGGTTTAGAGACGAGGCTTAGTTGAACCAGCTGCAGGACTCTACAGATCTACACATACTGCATGTATGCATGACTCAGCCAAAAGAGACATGGGAGGAATCTTGAACAGCTTTTTTTGTGCTCTCACAAACACTTACATACCTCCATCTGCTATTTTATCTCTTGTTTTAGTTCATATCTCAATGGACATATCAAGGGGCTCAGTTTTTCCATTAAAGGTCTTTCAGGGAGTAGTTAGGTTTATAAAAACCAAAGATAGTCTGCGAATTATCCTGCTGCATGGCTGTTGTCTAAAGAAATGATATTGGTCTGCTGTTTTCCTCCACAGCTTTACGATTGTTGATATAATGTTGAAATAAATTATCCCCTTGTTGGGACAGCGGATGTTTTTACATCACATGCTAAAATTGCAAATGAATGTGCATATATAACTGTATCTGGAAGTGGCATTATGGTGCTATAATAGACTGTAATTATTAGCCATTGTTATTTTCCTTGAGAAAGCTGTACCAGTTCCTCGGGTGCTGTTCAGTATGCCGTAGCTGTAGCCTCCTCTCCTGAGAAGAAGGCAAGCTAAACACAATTTTCTAATGAGGAAAAATAGACAGTACCACTATAACTGTCTAAATACATTAGCTTTTATCATACACATTTTTTTAATACACCCAGATCCATGTCATGTTTTCCTTGTGTGTGATGCTAATTCTGTTAATAATTAATTGATAATTACCCATCAATAATTTATTGCAAATAATGCACTCCGAGTGTGCTGATACATATTGTGTCACTAATGAATTGTGAAGTATCAGCTTAAAATTCAAAGTGGGAAATGAGCTGACCTTGCGTGTTTGCTGAGCTCAGCAGTAAGTGATCACACACTTTTCACACACAATGCATGCACACACATTTATTGCAAGATGGATGCCAATGTTTGTTTACATGTGCAACTTCATGTGTTTCTGTGGTGTGTGTGTTTGTGTGTGTGTGTGTGTGTGTGTGTGTGTGCACGGATGAATCTGTATGGCTTCCTCCAGTGGTAATAGCTAATTGCCTATTTCACAATAACTAGATATTTTAGACACAACCATAATTGTTCAATTAGTGGCAATAAATGATAACTGTTGTGAAAGACTGACAACATAATGCCAACACAGTAACAGAGGAACGCTAATTGTCAATGAAATACTACTGTAGCTATAGCCTGAAACGTATGCACTTAGCAGTGAATGCATAATGGTGTTCCATTATAAAGAATAAATAAATAAATTAATTAATTAATTAAAAAAAAATATATATATATCTCCCGCTCGGTCAGCTTGTCTTGGTTCGGAACGTGTGTGTCGCACGGTTCAACGCATGCGCAATGTGGCCTCGTGCCCGTATGTGACCTCAGACGGCTGTGTTTGCCTTTCGCGCGAAAGAAGAGGTGTGAACAAGTTACCAACAAAATGTACAGCGAAAGACCGTGCAAAACATTTCAGGCCGTCATGCCAACCTGTATACATTTTAACATCAATGTACGCTGTAACGTTTTTTCACTCGCGGAAGCGGCTGCAGTTTAGATCCTGTCGGGTCTCTGCAGCGGGCGGGGCTGCTCAGTTCTCCCCGCGACTGACGCGCGCGCACACACAAACACACACGAACACACACGATGGATGCAGGAAAAATGAGATCTATATGAGACTATACAGGAGGGCCTGACAGCTACGCTCGTTATTTTAAGTGCAATGATAAGTCCAATAAGTACTTTATCAAACCGTATGAATGTGTGTCCCAGCCCAGGCCAGGATAGGAAATTAACTAAAAATGTAAACTGTTTTTATGTTTGACGTATTTTGACTTATTCAAAAGACTGAGCTTTAAGAGTTTCTCTCTTTTTCTTTTAAAGGATACATTTTTGTAAGAGCTACACTGAAGTTGGCAGTTTGATAAATGCAAGTTATTTCAATTGATATTCTGTAATATTTCAATCTTCATGTGCTAAAAAGGCACATAAGTTCCTGTAGATGGCAATACATATTCTCCTTTTTTTGCCAAATAAATGAAAAGCTTGTTGAAATCATCAATGTCTTCCCTCTGTTCCCTCTTCACTGTATCAAAATCTCAGCTAGCTTTCTTCAGAGATGGTCTTAATAATGTGCTTAAAGTCAAGTCAAATTCAGTTTGTGCATGATTAGGCTACATGATATAACTATATAATTATTTAATACTGTGTCCTACATTGTGGATAATTAAGCTATATACCGTATGCTGAAGTCTATTTCTGGAGTGTTAAAGATTAAAAGAAAAAACTAACAAGAACCGTACAGAACCGAAAACCGTGACCCTAAAACCGTGATACGAACCGAACCGTGGGTTTTGTGAACCGTACCACCCCTTGGTCCATTAAAAATACCATTTGGAAACACTGCTGGAGATAGCAGCTAATGGCTTGAGATGTGCAGGTTTATGGTAATCACTTGTGTTGATAGCATGCCATTTCTCTTACCCGAGAGACAGAGTACTATAGAGACAAAGAAACGGTAAATGTGGAAATGATAACAGAGTCTTTGCGAGTTGTAATGGATGTGACTGTATTGGGTTTTCTGAGACGGCACAAGATGGTGGCTGATATGAACCCAGGCTGGTGATAAACACAATGATATAGACTGGCTATTAGGGTTACCCCAAACAAAAGTAACATACCTGCTATTATCATGGATATTGGTTTGTGTGTGTCACAGTCTGTAATCGTCAATGGCAAATTTACTATGTGCTGTGACCTTGAAAGGAGGATTTTATCAGTGTAGTCTCTGGCAGTAGTTGTATACAAACAAAAGAAGAAGGCACTCATACACACAAACAGCCATATAACCACCGTCCTACACCTACAGTATCAAGCAGCTTCTGAGCAGTTTCATAAGACAAAAATGGTCATTGTTTACAATATACATTTAGATATTTAACAAAATTGGGGACCAGATTTGGTTTGCCGTTTGTGCTCGGCAAATCCCACATTTCACCTCAACAAACAACAGCCATACTCCTTTTGTGACACCATTCAACAGCCAATTTAGCGAGGAGAATAAAATTATTGTCACCCTTTTATATAAATATATTAAATGTTGATCAGTGCCACGATGTCGTCATGGTAATATCTCTAGTGGAGAAATAAACACAACACAGAAAGACATCACTCTTTCTGTTTTTTCAGTTGAATGTCCTACCATCGTAGTGACTGATGCGTGATTCATGTCTGATGTATCCAAGAGAGTTTTCTTTTTCTCTATTGACAAAACCAATGTGCAACAGTAAACGTAACAGCTCAGTTAAACTGCTGTGGGATTGCATATTAGGATAACTTTTATAACTGATTCTGTAAATACAACCAAACTTGCAAAAGTATGACAGGCTTTTTAATACATCAGGCTTTTTTATGTACATCCGTACATAAAAAGGTTAATATATGGATGTGGAATTTTCCAAACAATATATTAATATAAATCAAATCCTTTTGGAGAGGAAGATTTCTTATCAAAGTAAGCAACAATGGCTGCATGATATAACCTAAATTTTTTGTCTGTGTAAGAATAGAAAGTATGTAAGGCTTTGCATTTTCAAATTGAATATGAATTTGAATATTTAGAAGCACAGGTTCAACAGTCCTCCAGTTGAAGAGTTTTTTTTTTTTTAACCCAAAAGGCTCGCAAAAACAAAAAACAGCTACACAATATACAAATGGAGAAGAATGTGAGAACATTCTAAGGAAATCAACAAGGGGAAAGGGCTCTCCCCTTTTGCCATTTTAAATTAAAAAAAAACTAATTCCTTGAACACAGTGGGAAATCAATGCATCTTGTATACACACATTTCTTCGCCTTGCTGCTTGGTAAATTTATGAAGTACACACTCCACACACCAGACACGCTTGCAAATGGTCTTTTTATTTGCATTGTCAGAGGAGTGGAGGGACAACTTGAGGTTGGGTGTTTAAATATCTTGTAAAAAGAACTGCAGGGGGAATGTGGCGGTTTTCAAAATCTGTAATAGAGACATTGAAGCAAAGGAGAAACACATAACTAATGGGGGACTTTAAGGAATGATAGGGAGGAATAATGGTGAGACAAGCAAGCATGCATACATAGTGTGAACTTTTAACTGCAGCGGTCCACAGTGCAGAAAAAGTAGCATAATTACACATGATTGAACACAACAGTGAGGGCGAATATTGGTGGGTTGGGACTAGTTTGAACGTCTCACTGGTCAAAGGTTCAGTGAGAGAATAGATTTTGGTTTGCGAACAACAGTTCCACACACACACACACACACACACACACACACTAACCTCTGCATCAACTCTAGTACTATGACCCTTAGGCAGCTCTGATGGCAATTTTATATGTAAATCAGCTCTCTCATGCAGTTATTGTGAAATCAGCCATTAGCTGAGGAACCTCATGAAAGGTTGTTAGCGTCTGGACTGGAATACTAATTACGAAAGAGTTTTACTGCTGAAGCAAGGGGCAGGGATTTCAGTAGCCAGTGGTGACGAACTACCAATTATAATAAACATATTGTATCCATTCACTGCACTATACTCAGTGTGTGTGCGTGTGTGAGCTTTCTGTGTAGTGAGTATACACACACATTTAAACCCAACTTGGGTATGTGAGTATTTTAAGGTCATCTCTACGAAAAAGAAAGATTCTGGGCTATTTGTTTGGTTTGATACACTATGAAAGTAACACGAAATAAAAAAATATATACAGGAAGTGCAGACAGAAGACCCCTTTAAGAGAGCAAACCAAGCTTACAGCTGTGCCATTTGGCTTACAAGTCTGAGTGTTAGGAATCTGGGACACACCGAGAGGCTGACACCTGGTTGTCAAACACATGGGGTACACTGTAAAGCAAGTATAATGGAAATATAGTACTCAAGTAAAGAACATATACAATATCTTAAGTTGCAATACTTCCAAAATTGCTTTCCACCATGATATACCATGTTGATTTTTTGATATCCTTACATGTACGGTAACTCATAGTGATTAATGCGTCTTTGTATACGTTTGTGTATACGTACATATGTGCATTGAATACAACAATCACTGTGTGTGTGTGTGTGTGTGTGTTTGCGCACATTCGAAGCGCTATGTAAAATATGTCCACTCATCTCTCGTGTCATCAGAAGCCCCGGGCTCACACTATGACGTTAATGGTTTGACAGGCCCCACTGCTCTTCTCGCTTTCCCTCCCTCCATCTGCTCCTCTTTTTCCTCCAGCTCCTCCCCTCCTTTTTTCTATCACTTTGTGTCACTTACTCTCCTACCCATCTCTTTGTGCCTTGGGACAAATGCAGGATGTAGCCATGATGCAATCAGAGTTTAGAGAAGGAAGAAGAAGAAATGTTGACAAACTGTTCTGTTGTATTATGTTCATATACTGTTAGTTTTCTTAAGTCAATTTCCCTTGGGGTTGGTCGGTTACTCATGCTTTACAAATACTCATAAAACTTAATATACTTTTCCAAAACGTTTTCCTGTACTGTCCTTTAAGTGCCTTACTACTGCAGACCAATAGCTTTAATTGTTAACACAGTGTACAATATAAACAACAAAGCATGTAAGAGGCTTCCTTCTAGTGATTCTAGTGATTCCCAACCACAAGGGGACATGAGACAATTACTGGGGGAGGAAATATAAAATATAAATGCTGCTACAAAAATGTTTTTTGTAAGTACATTAGGCACTGAAAACATGCTTTACCTCCTGCCGAGAATATGACCACCAATCTCACTCCAGTTATTTAAGAACTGAGTGGCTTGTAGCAGAGAAAACAACTCTTTGTTTAAAGTGCACATAACTTCTAGACTTACGCTGTGTGATGAGGGGTTGTGATGAGTGCTTGCAAGTAATAATAAGTTTATTTGATATAGCACCTTTCACAGACAGAATCACAAAGTGCTTCACATGATAAAAATTTGTACAAAACATAGTAAATTATACAACAATAAAGATAAAAGACTAAAAACAGTCATTAAAAGGCAACATTTTACATAAATGAATCAAAAGCAAATTTAAACAAGTGTATCTTCAGCTGCTTTTTAAAAGCTTCAACAGAGACTGCAGAACGTAAGACAATAGGAAGTGCATTCCACAGGTTTGGAGCCACCGCTTCAAAGGAACGGTCACCTCTAGTCTTTAAACGGGTGCGTGGGACAACCAGTAATCCCTGGTTAGAAGACCTGAGGGGCCTGTTTGTAGTGTATGAATGGAGCAGGTCCGAGATATACACAGGAGCCTGACCATGCAAAGCTTTATAAGTCAGAACCAAAACTTTAAATTTGATCCTGTAGTTAATCGGAAGCCAATGTAATGAGTATAAAACTGGAGTGATGTGCAACATCCTGCAAGACCTGGTTAGCAGCCTTGCAGCAGAATTCTGGACTAGTTGTAGAAGGTCCTGGGACGATTTGCTGAGACAGGTGAAAATAGAGTTGCAGTAATCAAGCCGTGATGAAATAAAAGCATGAATAATCATCTCAAGCTCAGAATGGGAAACAGTTCCTCTAATTTTGGCAATGTTTCTTAATATAAAGAAACATGTGCGGGTTAGAGATTTAATATGTTGATCCAAGTACATGTTATCAAATATTACACCAAGATTTTTCAGTTTGGACTGAACAGCTGAGGACAAGGAGCCCAGCAGCTGATTAATCTTCGAAACTATAGGGTCCGGAGCAACAATAAGGACTTCGGTTTTATTTTCATTTAGCTGTAGAAAGTTGTTTGCGAGCCAATCTCAACACTTTGTCAGTGTCTTCTGGCTCAAAAGAGACATACAGCTGGACACATAACCCTGCGGCACCCCACAGGAAAGGGCCGCGGTTTCTGAGGAATAGGGTTCCAAGATACATCGAGAAACTTCTATCTGATAGATAGGAGGTGAACCAATCCAGGGCGCTTCCTGAGATACCAACCCAATGCTTAAGTCTTTCAAGCATGATGTTATGATCCACAGTATCGAAAGCGGCACTAAGATCCAGCAGCACCAAAACAGAGCATTGACCCTTGTCAGAGGACATTAATAAATCGTTGGACACTCTAAGAAGAGCGGTTTCAGTTGAGTGTTTCTGACGGAAAAAAACAGTCTGATATTAGTACTTCTACTTACTACTTATGTTGCTACTTTTACATAAAGTAGTAAAGTAGTTTGATGGAAGAATATTTTCAACAAAAGTGTCCTTGTGTAGTTGTTGGTGGACTAGTACACACTTTGCACCATGGTTGTCTGTGTTCAGTCCTTGATAGCAATGTATTGCTGAGGCATGACATGGCTGAATGCAATTGGGGCAAACTCTGTGGTATGTTTCACATAGTCATCACTTTTGGAGAGAATTTCCTTGTATGGATCCCTTCTGATACTGATATTGTAGGTACTGTATATTGATGACAGAGTGTTTGGCCTGGCTTGAAATGAGAATGTACTTTGCAAATCACTAAATACTGTTGTTGTCTAAGTGTTGGCCTCTTGAAAATAGAAGTGTTCCATTTCTAAAGGTTTTTTAGAATAAATCCTCTAATGCAGAGGGCAGTAGAAAGAAGCCTTGGCAAATTAAAGCAGTAGTTAAATCTCAGTGATTATTAATTAATTTTGAAACTAATATGAAAATGGGGTTCTGTTGCTATGATATTTGTATTTTTTCAACTTCGTATTGAACTGCCTGTGGCCCGCTCACCATTAAGTCAACTGCCAGCTGGCCACTTCCTGTCTGAATTAAACCAGTCCCCAGGTCACCCTCCAGCAGTCCTGCCAGCAGGTCCAGAGAGTGTCCTAAGGAAAAACCTGTGACTACAAAGTGCTTTCCTGTTGTGTCATTCTCCGTTTAAATATATTGCTATGCTCTCTGTGCGCTGGTTTCTGAAGGACCATAAGTGAAGGAATGTACAAAAGGTGCATGTCTGTGTTTGAGTATGAACTAATCATAGACACCATAGTCCCTCACCATGATTAGTTCACTGTGTTAGCAATTTCCATGTTTATCTAGTTGGAATGTTGGAATTATCTGTCTGGAGTCTAGAACTGGAGTACATACTTTTGATGTCTAATTTTAGTTAAATTCTGGACCAAAGCTACTTTAGTTGCCATTACCAAAACTAAGACATACTAACATTCAGCATAATGCTCAGCTATGGACCACATCTGCCGCTCGCATTTGGCTCACTCATGGAGGTATGACTGTCTTTGGATTCAGCTCGGGCTGAATGGACACCAGGCTTGGACCGTCATTCAACCCTAAATGGGGCCATCTCTCAGCCGCTTATATGGTCCACATCTCTGCCAAGGAAAATGTGCTGCTTTTGCACCAAGAAATGTGCTTGGCTACAAGTTAGGATCCTCAGTGGCTGGTGATTTATGCCGTGGAGAAGTGTGTTTCCTCGAGAAGCCCTGATTCCTCCAGATGAGCTATGATCACACACTTGTACACGTACATCATATAATGGTCAGAGAAGTGAGCTGAGCGACAAGTCAAAAGAAAGTCTGTTCCTCTGGAATGAGCAATGATCAAGAGGCCTATAAACACACTCCCATACACACAGACATTCACAATGTGAGCCGTATGATGAGTTATAATGATGAGTGAGCATGTGACTGATTGAGCCTTCCTTCCAAGTTTGTCCATGGTGTGAATAATGGCCCTGAAAGTTGTCCAAGCTTCCTGTTTTATTTATTTTTTTCACTCTCCCTCCTTTGCTCCGCATTGTTAATTAATTAATTAATATAATCTCTCTCCCAGTTCCATGTTTAAATGCTGTATCTGCATATTTTGGTGTCTTTTTCCTTTCCTTTTGTAAAATCACTCTCTTCAAATCGTCTTTTCTCTTCTGGACCAAACTTAGCCTTTTTTTTTTTTTTTTTGAGCAGCCATTAGCCTGGATTCTGCTGAGTTGGAGTTTCTGATCTGTTTGTCAACACAATCGACCGTCTTTATAAACATTATTTTGTTAATTGTGTCTTCATTCTTTGTGTTGCTTTGTTCTCTTGATGTATATCACTTGATTGTTCCTTGTTTTATTCACATTGTTGCATTGATTAGTGTTGCCGACATTTAGTGGATTGGTTAAACAGCCTGTTGCCAAATTTCTCCTTTTTGTTTTACCACACCACATGCATAACTAAATTTGTTTAGTTAATTTATGTACTTAAGTATAGATTTGAGGTACTTGCAATTAACTTAATTATTTCCAATTCAATCAACTTTATACTTATACTCCACTACATCTCAGAATCAAATATTGTACTTTTTAATCTTTAGTTACCTTACAGGTTACAATTTTTCTTACTCTTCCTGTCCAGTGAAAACCATGTATCTCCAAATTTGGTGATTTTAAATTTTCTGATAAATTGAAGGATTATGTTTTCCTTTATGTTTAAGAAAAATCTATAAAATGTAAGCATTGTTTATTATTCATAACTTTGTAGCTATGCATACTACAGCAGCAGCACTTATAATAAATGCTGATTTCGAAATCAAGAAAGTCAAGGAACACATGTAGGTTGTGTAAATTAAGAGATACATGTTATAATAAATACACTGAATGGTTTTCAAGCAGTGACACGTTGAGACAGGGAGATAAGCTACATGTATTAGGTAGAATTACATAAAACACATTTCTTAGTTCATGGTAAGATCCCCAATGGTTGGATTTGAAATGTATTGTCTTTTATTGCAAACAAGCAACTTACACACAGACATTTTATTTTTAAACACAAAGCTCAGATGTAAGGGTTGTAGTCTCAAAGAAGTGTAATGCACACAGCAAACATTCTCTTACAGTCTTCTTTAGATCTACATCTAGATTCTATGTGCTGTCCTACACTGCACCATACCACACCTTTTACTCAAAGACTGAAAAAGCAAATATGTGGAACAGTGGTCCTAGTGGAATCACATGCAAACACATACAAACCTTTATTGATCTGGAAATATTGATCGGATTGATTGGAGTAACTACAAAAATCAACAGAAGAAATACACCCATTACATACATCACCCCAAAAAAGAAAGAAATCATTTCCACCATATTATTGTTTCCACTTTTGTAGATAGAAATGTATTATTATTTACAGGTCATCAATACATATCTTTTTTTTAAATTACCTACAACATAAATTACTATACTATTTTTTTTTTTACAATTAATCATAATAGTAATAAGGATATTAATCACTCATCACAGAGTGATGAGTGCCTGACTGATCATAATCATACAGTAAACACTTACAAATAAAATATCAATCTTATCAGTCTGTAACTTGAACAATCTTGAACAAAAACTTTCAGAATATTTTGTACCAACTGAATTCAAGAAAGACTTCCACTAAGAGTCAGATTAGTAAAGGAACATGTTAGGGGTTATGTTGCTGACTTTCATCTACATGCTCAGGCATCAACCCCTCACTGATTAATTCATGAATATAATATTCTCCTCACAAAGAAAAGGTAGCTTACGCCAACAGTGTTCATCACTCCACTCCATCTTGTTGATGACACCACAGTGGTTAGACATGGGCAGCTTAGGCTCTGTGCCATTCTTCCACTTGCTGTAGGTCACTGTCCTGTCACTCCAAATCCAGAATCCAAAGACACGACTCTGCCTCAGACCAATCCAGAACGGACCAGGAACATCAGTGTGATTTAGCCATTGTTCAACAGCATTCTGATCATTCTCATCCTCAATCCGAAGCATGCCTGCGTGGTTAGCCTTACAGTAGTCAAAGGCCTGTTCCCAAGTTTTATGGTCAGCGATGACTCTGATTCTCGTTTTACCTGACATGAAACCAGGGAAAAGACAGAAGTAAGATTTACAGATATAAACATCTGTCAACAATCTGTTTATTCTGTTGGACATCTGGTGATCTGTTCTTCTGTTGTGTGGAGTGGTCATTTTTTTTCTATTCTGTATTGTAATACAGATTTCTTTTCCATAGTATGTCTAAATTTATAATTTACTGTATATTCGTTTAATCTTTCTCTGCTTTAATTTATATCCAGGCATATTTCTGCATATTCCTTTTTTTTTCTTTTCTCTTTGTACTCTGCAATTTGCAATGCTGTGTTTTTAAATGGAAAATGACAAAAAAAGTTAATATCCATAAACACAGACGACTGTATGCTTACAAGTTTGGTTTGATGCATCAACATCATGTGTTTTATTTGAATATAGGTCTTCTATCATAAAATGTCCCCATGTCCCAGTATTATTACTATGGCTACTGTCAGCGCCTATAGAGGTGTCTTAAAATTCAACCATCATATCGACAGTGTGTATATATTTATATATTGTATGTAGGTATAAGTCATTGAGTGTTGCATACATATTTAATGGTGGATTTTCCCATCAAGTGTAACATAAAATTAGGTTCTGCTTTACTTCTATATATTGCTTACCTTTGGAGCAAAACAAGTGTGGTTCATTATCACATCCAAGGTTCTTAATTGATCCTTGACCCAAAATAGATGAAACTGTGCATTTTTCTCCATCATCTAAAAGATCTGATTCACCAGACCAATTCCTGTATAAAGAGCAACTTTTGTCCACCCACTCCCATTCATCATGCATTAGTCCAATCCAAAAGCTTGCGTTGTTTCCCTTTTTAATCACTTCATCATTTTGCGACTCATTACTGATGCTGACCAAGTCAGCCGAGACATGTCTGCAGTATTGCAGAGCCTGACACCAGTTCTTCTCGTCTTCAAACAGTGTGTAATTACCATCTGAAAAAATAAACAATAAATAAATCATACATGGCAGAAAAAAACTATCACAAACCAGGCACACAAGTTAGGACTCTGGACTTTTTTCTGGGCTGGTTTGTGAAAGATGACATCAATTATTAAATGTGTGCTCAAACCATAATTGCAAAACGTTATCAAATGATCTAGTGAAAGGTAATAGTACCGTAATATAGTATATATTTAAAAAAAATATATATTTAAAGCTAAAGAGAAAAAGTTAAAAGGACAAAACAACAAACAACAAAGAGGAAATCAAATAAGCTGTAACGTACCCTTGTTGCACATGAAAGGTTTTCTCTCTGAACAACTCAAACTTGTCCACATTTTGTTGTCAATAGCAATGCATATCTGATTCCCTTCTTTTAAAATCACATATGAAGCATTGAATGTGACAGGGACACCGTCTGACCAAGTGATGTTTCGACCTTTATGCAGACCAAACCAGACAAATGTTAATTTCATTTCAACCAAGAAGTTGGCCACGAAATTGGCATCTTCTTCATCGTACAGAGTTACAAATGATTCATTAGTCTTATTGCATTCACTCAATGCAGCATCCCAATCTGTTTCATTTCCAAAACGGAAAACTCGTAGATGGTTTGATCCAAATGTAAAGTGAGATAATCCTGTAAAAAGGAACACAAGACATTTTACAGCTTATAAAAACAAAAAACAACATTTTAAGCTTTTTGGACTGTTTAAATTAAGTTCACTAAGGGTGCCCAGATAGCTCAGTTGGTAGAGCGGGCACCCACAGATAGAGGTTTACTCCTCGACACAGCGGGCCTGGGTTCGACTCAGACCTGCGGCCCTTTGCTATATGTCATTCCCTCTCTCTCCCCTTTCATGTCTTCAGCTGTCCTGTCAAAAATAAAGGCCGGAAATGCCCAAAAAATAATCTTAAAAAAAACAAAATTAAGTTCACTAGGTTTAAATAAAATGCACGTACCACACTAACTACAAAACCATAAGGTGGTTAACATATCCCCACTTATCTGATGTATACATAATCACTTTGTGCACAGTTGTTGCTTCTTATCAAAGTGGGAATAGTGGAGGCAGATTGTAGAAATACTCAGTGCTACTGATGACCAAAGATAACGGCTTTGAGAAACATAATAAAATGGCATGCAAAACAACCAAAGAATAGGAGATAGAGACCAAGAAAAGAACCTTTACCTGAACACAGCAGGAACAACACAAGGATCATCTTCACAGTTATTTAAAGGTTCATGTGATGAAAAGACTAAATGAAAAGCACAGGAATCAATAAGGTTATGTATCCAAGTCAGAGAAATTAAGATTACAAGGTTGTAGTTTATCAAAGTGAACAAGTAGTGTGTATGTAAAAAGTTTGAATCACTCATTGTGAACTGTTACTCCTGCATATACTATGTATAATGGGTTTGATTTAATACATCTACCAATGTAATCCAGTTTAAGATAACTACTGTGATGGATAACATTTATTTTGCTCTAGATTTTAAAAAGTCTCTTACCTGCTAAGGTCAGGTGCAGAGTGTCGTCAGTTTGGCGAATTTGTTTCAGCGTTAAGAAGTCGCAGGTTTTGTATCTGGTGTCAGGGATGTAATCCCGCTGACGGCATCAGTGTTTACATGTGTACATAGTAAAAACAGAATGGCAAGAGATTAATGATTAACTAAAGGTAATCAAGTATGGATGGGTGACAGTCACGCTGTAAATGTCATCTCTTATGTAGCACATCTTACCAACTGAGAGGAACCATTTCAATTTATCCTTTTAGATTTAGGTTTTCATGCTACAGAAAAATCCACACAAATAGCAAAAATATAACTACAAATGCAATACTTGGAATACAAATGGTAAACAGAACAAAGCTGTTGTGTAGTGATAGAACATTTAAAATATACACAAGCCAGACACTCAAAAAGCATAGTCTTCCTTTGAGAATCTGAGGGTAGGCAGTTGTTTAGAGTGGTTAAAACAATGCATAAAACATAACCCAATACATACAGGTATAAACAAGAGTCAGGAGTTTGATTATTCTGCAGCTTTGACACACAAAAGGTGCATCTGTTTACTTGCTCCATGTTCCTTTTTTTCCAGTAACCCACACTGTTTCCTGGAAAGGACATTTGCATATATCACATGGCACTAATGGCCCTTTGCAAACACCAAAAAGACAATACCGCTACATTATGAAGAGCAAAAAATCTCTTAATTGTCAAAATAATGAAATAACAGGATTTTGTGTCTCTTCAAATGTAAATTGAACTTAAAAAGGGGCATCATATGTCCTCAAAATATACTTTGAGTGCTGTATTTTGAGCACTAAATATCTATATTTTAAGTGTAATATATTTCTATTTGAAAATATTTTCTTCTCAAAGAATTTGAAACTTTCTGTCCATGCAGACTAATCTGCAGGGCCTTAATCTCAATTTTTACCATCTCATTATCTCATACACCTGACTGATGCTGTCTGACCCCTAAAGACTCCCCAAAACTCCCAAACAAGTGCTGTGACCTCATCATTCCCGTGTCAGTACTGGCGTGCCCCAAAGGCTACCTGCTTTGATAACACTGTATAAATAAATTGGCATTTGGTGGTTTACTCACTCACTTACTCACTGGTCATCTCAGGCCTCTGATAATGTGTGTGTAGGTTAGGGTTAATGCAGGCCCTTCTATCTCGTAAGAGTTTTGAACAGCATGCGCTTAGTTCTGAGCAGAGTTTCACTCCACTTTTAAATACCAGGGAGCATGATTGTGTGTACAGGACACCAGACTATAGTGTCATCCAAAATCTCCTCTCATCTCTGCCTTAGATTTACACTTCATCCCAAAGGTTTGAGATCTAGGAACAGCGCAGTCATATCAATCATATTGTATGTTGTATTGTTTGTCATGTTGATCAAGTTTCTTGGCTGTTACTTTTGTTCACACAGTATTTGAACTTCTCCACCTTATGTTATTAGTTACACATGACTCAGTTTTTAGTGGAGTGAAATGTTGGAGTGTACCTAATAAAGTGTCCACTATATGTGTATTGATTAGGAGTATATAGTGACATTTTAATTTGCCGTGTAAGTGTACTTTGGAATTTATCCTGCACAGTGTGTAGAGAGAAGGGTACAATCAGTTTTATTAATATAAGGTCAAAATAGTTAGTACTATTAAAATAAATGCATTTTGTTGAACCCTGAAAACCATTATGGGCGATGAAAATCCAAATTCGGATTTAAACAGTGATGAAAAGACTTCCAACCATTAAAGATGTGCCCATTAGCACTGTATGAGCGTTCAGAGGACAGTACTGCATGGAGCAACTTTGTGGATCGGTTATAAGCATAGAATTTTGTTCTGTTCTGTGAAAGTTACAGGAGCTGGTAAAACATGTAATGGCCTTTTTCGTCATGTCATATTTGGCGTTTTTACTCCAACAAAATGTAAAAATACAGAACATTATGTACAGCTTATCAAACCAGGGATATAACATAATTAAATTGTCATCAATACTGTTGTTAGTAGAGATACATTTGTTTGGTATTCAAATCATAGCATCTGAAATGACGCCACCAGGCACATATGTGTCAATGAATAGCCCTGTGTATCAGGACATGATGCAAATTCATCCTGAAATTTGCTTTTGGGGAATATTAAACTTTCTATTCTGCCTTGCTGGGTGATTTTAAAGGTCATAGTTATGTTATTTATTTGAGATCTGCGAATTACTTTTAAATTTTATTTCATGTCTTTACTTTATCATCTCAAGATTTTCCTTTCTCTCTTCAGTCTACTGGTCTACCAGGTGTCAATGTTATTGAAGTATTCTAGTTATTATGTGTTTTATGTTATCATAATTTTACAATGTTCTGAATGTAATATGTCTGTCATGTACCCTATAATCAAACCCAACTGCCAATTTCAGAGTGAAACTGTGAAAATATGATAGACAGTAGTCAGCTTTTGTCACACTAGGTATGGTGTAGTGAGGGCAGCAGGCTCATGGCGTAATTCTAAATAGGGAAGCTACTATACCTGCAAATCCATTAACTGGTTTGGAAGATTCACCTGGACAGTAGTTGCATACATACAAATAATAAAGTGTGCAGCTTAGCTAAAACAGATGAAGAAATGACCAAACTTAAAAGACAAGTATGTCCTTTACTTTATATATTTGGACAGCAGCACAGCCACATACTGTACATAAGAAGGGGTCAAGAATAGAGTTGTACTTGTTTATCAGCACACAGCCTCACATTTGAATTTCAAATAAGATGATGGCATACTTGCAAATATGCCTAGCGCTCTCCAGTTTATAGCAAACATTGACTGACGGTTGTAGAAGAGAACAGGGTGTCATTAAAGATATGTAAGAACACGCCGTCCAATCCTCAAACTGGTATTGAACGGAGAGACATATTACAGGAGTGAAAATAATCTCATCTCTTTGTTCATATTCACAAGACAGAAGTGTGACGAAATGATTGTTTTGCAAGTATAATGTTGGAACTTTGGTTAGAGCTATGGATACATATATCACTTAAAAACTTCATATATATGAAGTGTATATATATATATATATATATATACACACATTGTATATACATACACTATACAGTACAGGCCAAAAGTTTGGACACACCTTTCCTTTTTATTTTCATGACTATTTACATTGTAGATTCTCACTGAAGGCATCAAAACTATGAATGAACACATATGGAATTATGTACTTAACAAAAAAGTGTGAAATAACTGAAAACATGTCTTATATTTTAGATTCTTCAAAGTAGCCACCCTTTGCTTTTTTATTAATAACGGAAAAAATTCCACTAATTAACCCTGACAAAGCACACCTGTGAAGTGAAAACCATTTCAGGTGACTACCTCATGAAGCTCATTGAGAGTTGCAGAGTTATCAAAAAAAGCAAAGGGTGGCTACTTTGGAGAATCTAAAATATAAGACATGTTTTCAGTTATTTCACACTTTTTTGTCAAAGGTGCAATATGTAATATTGTGTGTAATACTGGCAGCTAGCGGTTAAAATAGTTACTGCACTACAAATTCAAAATACTGGAGAGTCGTCTCCCCCCCCCCTCCTGCCCAGACTCGAAGTTCACGGGGGTTGCCAGGCTGAGACCGCAGCATTCACAACAATGTTGCTAGACGCTTTTCTCACATAGCCAGACGTTACTCCACAGCACAGCAGAGTAGCTAATGTTAGATGCTAGTCTCACATAGCCAGACATTACTCCACAACACAGCGGAGTAGCTAACGTTAGATGCTAGTCTCACATAGCCAGACATTACTCCATAGCACAGCGGAGTAGCTAACGTTAGATGCTAGTCTCACATAGCCAGACATTACTCCACAGCACAGCGGTGTAGCTAACGTTAGATGCTAGTCTCACATAGCCAGACATTACTCCACAGCACAGCGGAGTAGCTAACGTTAGATGCTGGCTATATTGACAGTCATAAAAGCCCGTGCTCACGCGGAGCTGTTTTCTTTTTTTTATGTCATGTAGAATCTATCTCCGTTGATCCTGTTCGTTTGTTTGCTGCTTTCAGGGCTGTACTACCGTTACAGCTGTAGCTTGCTGGGTTTACGTTTTTACAGGTATATCTGGCAACCCGGCCTGCCTGTCAAACTGGGCCGTTGATAACAACACACAGACCAAAACATAAACATAAATTCCGTCACGGAATGTAAATTTCAAAAAGAAAAAATACTGAAATTAGCATTGTTGTCAGAAAAGATAGTATTTCAGTTTAACATGTTTCCTTAAAGCGCCCATATTATGCTCATTTTCAGGTTCATAACTGTATTTTAAGGTTGTACCAGAATAGGTTTACATGGTTTCATTTTCAAAAAACACCATATTTTTGTTGTACTGCACAGCTCTCTCTCACTGCTGCAGATCCTCTTTTCACCTGGTTTCTGTTTTAGCTACAGAGTGAGACCTCTTTTCTTCTTCTTCTTCTGTACTATCTTTGATTGCACTCGCACATGCTCAGTAGCTCAGATGTAGAACATGTCAGCTAGCTTACTCTAGAGACAGTAAAAGAAAGCCTGTTTCTCCAACTTTGGTCAGTTACAAGGCAGGATTAGCTGGGAGACTTCTAAATGAGGGTGCACATGTAAGTAGTTCTTTTGTAGATTATGGTGAACTTGTGTGTGTTGTAGCAGTGCTTTGCTATTGAGAACGACGTAGCATGCTAGCGTTAGCATTAGCATTAGCATGCTAACGCTAACGCTACGAGCTAACGGTTGCGGTTAGCCAGCTCATTTCGGACTGTGACGTCACAGTCCGAGCCGATTTTGAACAGCTCACTAGGAGACTGAAGGCAGGACACATTCAGAAACCGTATCTCACTCAAAACAGCATGGATGGATTTTTTTCAAAGTTTGTATGTGTGTGGAAGCACCAGAGACACAAAAGAACACCCCAAATCCCAGAAAAAGTGTTTTTTTCATAATATGGGCACTTTAATATCTGATGAGGCATTGGTGTCATTTTTGGATTTATTACAGTATAAATATTACATATTGGACCTTTAAGTACATAATTCCACATGTGTTCATTCATAGTTTTGATGCCTTCAGTGAGAATCTACAATGTAAATAGTCATGAAAATAAAGAAACACATTGAATGAGAAGGTGTGTCCAAACGTTTGGCCTGTACTGTATATATAAATAAATAAATAAATAATTACATAAAAATACTTAACCACTACTGCTGATGATCTTTGACCTTATTCCTGTCATGTGCTCTGTGCTCTGCACCCTGCTAACAGTACATATACAGTCTTTTTAACACTTGAAAACCTGAGCATGATGGCATCTTTCTTTAATCCCCTCTGTGTCAGCTTAAGTTAACTTTAAGGCATCAGTAATATAGATCAGGCCACAAACAGACAGATATCCCCACAACGTATTGTATCTGAACCACTCTGTGTGACTGACACAGCACCCAGTGTCAGGATGGAAAGGGCATATCTGAAGTCACATCAGTGTAATTTCAGCTCTGTAATCTATGGTAAATCATCTTCAAAAGACAGTCCTCCTCAATTATTCAAGCCCTATCCATTCACATTTAATATCTTGGCGCTCACTGTACATTCTGGTTGTGCTATTTCATTTTATAATGCCTTAAATATTGAGTAGGCGTGTGTGATAATTGTGTGTGATGAAAAAGGCGAGGGACAAAAAAGAAACATACAAATCAGCATTCAAATAATTTAGTGAAGGTTTGATATTTAATTAATATGATTATAATAGTTAGAACTCAACATGTCAATCAAACCCAAAATCACAAAGAAATATTCATATAATTTTAACCAGTATATAATAGAATACATTTCATAACATTTAGAAATATTAGTTTCTACCACCAACTTGATGCAGTGTCCCAGGGACAGGGATAACCCCACAGACAAAAACTACTTTTTTAAATTAATTTTTTAAACTTTTTAACTAAAGAAGTAGTCATAAGTTTCAGAGGTGGATATCTAAAATCCAAAACATGAAACTAAAACCTATGTGCATAAAACACCCATAGGGATCTCAATGCGACTTGTTACAAGTTCAACTTCAATGACTGAAACTGATAGTAGTGTAGTTTCAGGCTGCAGAGATAGAGCTCATGAGTGACATATTCCCAAGTCAGATACTGCGTCATTGCTTGAAACATACCATGTAAGCAGTGCAGCAGGGTGTGTACATGGTACTTTAGTCAAGGCCTGAGTCATGCTCTCTGTGAGTATCATTGTGGGTATGCACTCACCACAGCTTGTTTGTGCGCAGCGCGCTTGAAGTGAGGTCGAACGTTCATGCTTTTTTCAAGTGTGCAGTCTGTGTAAGTAAGGCATCTAAACGCATTCACACATACGCTCCGCTGCAGACCTCCTTTTGTAGGTGTGAGGCCACAGTGAGTCTGGGCATGGATGCAATAGTGTGGAAAGTTGATAGATAAGGGAGATGTCAACTGGATTCAACAGTAGGTGAAGCCATTTTAGCCACATAAGTGCTGTGAGACATTTAACCAGACCTATGGCTAGCGTTTATGCTCTGTGTGTGTGTGCGTGTATTGCTGTAAGAGATGTCAGCAGTTGGATTTCCAGCCAGCCTCTTCAGGCCCTAGAAAATGAGGCAATGTAAGTTGTTTCTTCCCACTTTGTTTTCAAGTCACGCGCTCGATGCTCAATCCCCTGTGAGTGTGTGTTTTGTCACCAAATGTACAAGTGGCTCGGTAGTTGTTACATTAATAACTTAGCAAAACTCTGTGTTTGCTCAATTATTGTCTATTGTCATCTTTCATGTTTATTATCGGTTGGTTGGTCATTAGTCTAACACTTTGGTCCAGACTGAAATATCTCGACAGCTATTGGATGAATGATCATAAAGGTTTTGTACAGATACTCATGGTCCCCAGTGGATGAATGTCAGTGACTTTGGTGATCCCTTGACTTTTACTCTAGCACCACCAAGAGATTGACATGTTTTTGTTTTTAGTAAAATGTCTTAAAAAACTATTCAATGGATTGTCATGTAATTCTGTGTAGACAATCATGACCCTCTGAATGTAATTTGTATTCACTGATCCCTTAAAGTTGCTACACTATGGCCATGGTAGGACCATTAATTACATTTATAAATAAACATTGCTGTGCATAATAATGCTCCCATAACGAGGAAGTATGTATATATATATATATATATATATATATATATATATATATATATATATATATATACCGCTTATCCGGGGTCGTTGGGTACCGGAACCAAATTTGAGGTACCGGTATCGATACTGGTATTGGTTCAGATGCGAAAGGTACCCAACCTACCTGCCACGTATTTGTATTTCCTGACTCACTTAAAGATATATGTAATATGTCGGCATTAAAATGTCTAAAAACAACTATTTTTAGTTTTGTACTTAGATTTTCCCAAATGTTTTCAACAATGTTCAAACCCAGAGAAATCTGTAATTTTATTCAACCCCCCGGCAAAGTATGTTTCCCAGCGGCAGGGAGTAACGTTACAGCAAACCCCTTTCAACAGTTTGTGTTTACATCCATGGTTTTGATTGACAGACCATTAGCGGCAGAAAATTAAATATTGTACATTTGTGCAAGATGTGGGGTTTTCATTCCATGTCTGGAGCCCTGTACAAGGTGTTGGACATCTTCAGACTAAAATCTAAAAACTTTCTCTTTTTTTTAAGATTATTTTTAGGCCTTTATTTGTATAGGACAGCTGAAGATGTGAAAGGGGTGAGAGAGGGGGAATGACATGCAGCAAAGGGCCAGAGGTCGGTGTTGAACCCGCTGCTGCTGCGTCAAAGAGAAAACAGCTATATATGGACGCGTGCTCTACCAGGTGAGCTACCCAGGCACTCTAAAATCTCTGTTGAGAGTCTTTGAAGCATAACAATAGAAAATCCAGATGTTTGACTGCCCCGTTATTTCTTTCCTTCTCACACTCCTTTGACCACAAGTTGGCAGGCAGTAACTCCGTCTCTATGGAAACAATGTGCTTTAAACAAGCAGCAAAGTGTAGAGGAGGGTAAAAACAATACAGTGAGGAGGAGGGGTAGATGGCTTGCAGCTTCTTCATGCTTCATGCTAAGATTATATAATTTTGAGGAAAAGGGTGGGTTTCCCATGTCACTTTTTCACACACTGTACTTACTTTATGACATGGTCCTTTTCCTGCATCCTTAAACACCATCAAAAGGAATGAATTATCAAGCAATGAAAAAGATGATTTGACAAAAACATAATAGGAAACCATTCTAAATATTCTATGTACATGTAGGTTTCATTTGCATGGGTTCAACTATGTCCAGTCCTCAAGAAGGTCCAATAATTGTATATATAATCAAGTACAACATACAGGAAAGTGACACAATATTGCCTCTGAAAAGTTTTTTTTCCCCTTAATACTTCCGAATCCTTAATAATCTATTACTGGATTACTTCATTGCACATTGTGCTCATGAAATGATGAAAAATCTGAACTGCATTCTGGGTAAGATGCATCCCTAGAGGATGCCTAGAGGTTGACTTACTCCCTCAGCCCTTGAAGCCTTGATCTCACGAAAATTCCTCTGAGTTTTCAGAGTAATGGAAAGGCACTTAAGGTGGAAACGGGGTTTCCTTAAGGTGATGATCCCAGGAGAAGTCAACAAGTGTGAGAAAAGAAAGGCAACCTGGCCCAGGAGTGAGAAAAAAGGGATGGAGAAAGTGAGACAACGACAGAGACCAAGAATTACAGGGGAAGGAAGTCAGGTGGATGATTTAGAGCAACAAAAGATGGAAGCAGTGTGAGGATGGAGGAGGAGGAAGTGAAGGATCAAGTGCATAAAACTGGATGTTTGGCAGAGGAAAAGGAGATGAAGAGTGAAAACTGGCTTTGCTTTCCCTGTTTGAGGAAAAGTGTTTGACTATGGAGAAAACAGGCATCAGTTAACAAAATTATTCTTGGAAGATTTTATATAGTTTTTTTTCCCCCTGTGAGGCAAAACACATTTACTGCCTTAATCTAATGCACTGCATTATATCATAAGGACAGGCCGAAGCTTTTGTTATAATGACTGAATTTTGCAGGAACACTCACTGAGTCACAGCAAAGTGTATTATGTTATCTTCCAGAACAACAAGTCTATCAACTATAAAATGTAAAACAAACTAAAACGTGGTTTACCATTACTTCTAAAGAAGGCAGTAATAAAATACTGCAGGTGTATTCATTTTACAGTTCTTTTGAGCCAGTAATATGTTTGGCTCACATTCTGTAGAACCAGTAGTTCCAGAACAGGCTTTAAATGGAAGCAAATGGTATTGATTTTACACTGTTTTTTAGAACACTAGCACCGTTAGCTGCACAATATTTTGAGCCTCCTTTAGACACATTTGGATAAAAGTGAAAAACACTTTTCAAAATAATTACTGTAGATAAAGTACAACACATCACAAGTCATTTACAAAGTTATGACTCATTTTCAGATAGTTATTGCAGCTTAGTATTGTTTTATGAAGCCTGAATCATTTTTAAAAGCTTAATTGATAAACCAAATCTTTAAGTCCCCCTTTTCTTTACAAGCCACTGGTTGAAAAGTGAGCTTCTACCAAGCTGTGATTTCCGAGCCCAAGTTCCATACTGCAACTTCCCGTCCTACAACCGCCAAATCAAACCAGTCTGCACTTCAGTCAGTTATTGGCTCCTGCTGTCAGACCAGCTAGCACCATAGGCATGCCTGCTTCTTGTCTCATCCCCAATGACTTTCTTTCTTTTGTTTTCCCTTTTTTATTTATTGATTTTGTTAGTTTGTGGCAAATGTTTTTGCCCACCTTTATTTATTTATTTGTTTGTTTGTTTGTTAATTCATATTCTTTGAATTGCCTTGGCCTTTGAACACACTTTTGCAGTCTTTTTTTAAATCTGAGTTTTGGTGTATTACCAAGCGTGTCCAGTTTGGTTACTAAAGGCCTAAGATTCTTGTGGCCTTTAGAGGCCATGATGATAGTAAGAAATGTAGCCAACAAGATAATTACCAACCACTTGTAGGTCTGAAAAAGTTCAGTCCGAGTTTTGCTCAGGAGTATTGCACTTTAACTGAAGTTGATTTGAAGACTTCACAGAAAATGATTTGACTATAATCTTAATGGCTGTTCCAGGTCTTGAAACTGAAGCTACTAATACTGATGCCTCATGTGGTCAGGATAGATCTGTCTATAAAGTGTGTGTCTGTGTTTGCGCATGTCTGAGTTTCTCTGAGCTGTAGTTATTACAGTTAGCAGTCCCGTGGGTGTCATCCATCAGTTTCATCATTTGTATACCGACTGACAAATTAAACTGGCTCATGTCCAACCTGGAGCCTGCTGTGTAAAGCCTTCCTCCCCTTTCCCTTTGTTTCTATTGCCCTCAGCCTCACTTATAGTTTGGGTTTTCCCATCCTCTCTCAATCTGCCTTTCCTCTCTGTCATTTCATGTATGTTTTTCTTCACTAAATATTTCTCTGTCTCCTACTTTCCCTGTCACCCTTGTGTTTTTCTTTCCTCTTTTCCTTGCTTTGAACCTATCTTCTCTTTCAGTCAATGGCTTCGTCTCTCTGACTTTTTGTCCACCTTTCATTTATATATATTTTTTCTCCAAATTTCTGTTTCTGAGTGTCACATATAACCTTGTCTTGCTTCTCCTGCTTGCCTGTGTTTTTGTTTTTTCTTCTTCTTCTAGTTATTTTCTGATCCTTTTGAAAATCCACTGAAATTGCCTTAATCAGTGGAATTGGAAAATTACAAAAAAAATGTAATTTTACTACCAATAAATTTACTAATTTACAAAGGCGGCTCATTATTAAATCAGCTCCTAACTGCCTTCCAGGCAAATTGTGAAAGCTGAGTGGGCACAGTTCAGTGATGGGATTTCTTGATACAGTTGTGTGTGCTCTTGATACAGCTGATGTTTTACTAGAATATGGAGGTTGATGCACACTGTAAATGTTTCAGTGCAGTTGCTTTCCTATGCTGATTTTTACAGTACATTAAACATCAAGTTCAAATTATAAGCAAAAAATCTCCTCTCTATTTGCTGTTACAGTATTTATTTTTTATTTTATACTTGTTATTTATGGGGAAATTGCAATTTAAAACATTTACAACAACCATCACATTTTTTTCTTTTAAAGAATCAGTTTTATCTACTTTTTATTTGTTTATTTTGAATTAATAAATATGGAGTGTGAAAGTTTTCGTGCAACACCATCCATCCATCCATCCATCCATCCATCTTCGTCCGCTTATCCGGTGTCGGGTCGCGGGGGGAGCAGTTCCAGCAGGGGACCCCAAACTTCCCTTTCCCGAGCAACATTAACCAGCTCCGACTGGGGATCGAGGCGTTCCCAGGCCAGGTTGGAGATATAATCCCTCCACCTAGTCCTGGGTCTTCCCGAGGCCTCCTCCCAGCTGGGACGTGCCTGGAACACCTCCCTAGGGGGGCGCCCAGGGGCATCCTTACCAGATGCCCGAACCACCTCAACTGGCTCCTTTCGACGCAAAGGAGCAGCGGCTCTACTCCGAGCTCCTCACGGATGACTGAGCTTCTCACCCTATCTCTAAGGGAGACGCCAGCCACCCTCCTGAGGAAACCCATTTCGGCCGCTTGTACCCTGGATCTCGTTCTTTCGGTCATGACCCAGCCTTCATGACCATAGGTGAGGGTAGGAACGAAAACTGACCGGTAGATCGAGAGCTTTGCCTTCTGGCTAAGCTCTCTTTTTCGTCACAACGGTGCGATAGATTGAATGCAATACCGCACCCGCTGCGCCGATTCTCCGACCAATCTCCCGCTCCATTGTCCCCTCACTCGCGAACACAACCCCAAGGTACTTGAACTCCTTCACTTGGGGTAAGGACTCATTCCCTACCTGGAGAAGGCATTCCATCGGTTTCCTGCTGAGAACCATGGCCTCAGATTTAGAGGTGCTGATCCTCATCCCAACCGCTTCACACTCGGTTGCGAACCGATCCAGTGAGTGCTGAAGGTCGCAGGCCGATGATGCCATCAGGACCACATCATCTGCAAAGAGCAGCGATGAGATCCCCAGCCCACCAAACTGCAAACCCTCCCCACCCCGACTACGCCTCGATATCCTGTCCATAAATACTACAAACAGGATTGGTGACAAAGCGCAGCCCTGGCGGAGGCCAACCCTCACCTGAAACGAGTCCGACTTACTACCGAGAACCCGGACACAGCAACACTGCCCCCAGAAATTAAGTGAGCTTTAAAGTAATTGTAATTTAATGTGATTCTGATTCATAATACAATTTTTAAGATATTTTTTGTACAATTATCCCTTAAATGCATATGCAAGAGAGAGAGAGGCCCACCTTGCAAAAATCACACAAACTGCAATTTCACCCACTGGGCCTGTTTGACACAGAATATACGTTTTGGGGCGTAGAGTGCGTCACATCTGCACCTGAAAAACTGCATAATTATACAGTATTTTGAAACTGATCTGATACTGTGAGAGTATCATTAATTCACAGCATCTATTCTCCTCACAAAATGACGTTGTCATGTGTGCCCCCAATAATGAATTGAGTTTGGTTCATGAGAAGCCACTTCATTGTTGAATTGTCATAACTCAGACTATGTTGTTCAGAAGAATCAAACTGTTCATGACTCACAAACCAGTTTTTACTGGACTCTCTCTGCTGTGTTGTCTCCTCTTGCTCTGCCTCCCGTATGTTTTTCTTTTTATTCTTTTGCATCTGCTTTCTCTCAAACTCACTCCACTCCTTTGTTGATCCGTCCATTCCCTTCTTTTAAACCTTTAACTTTTCTGACACAAATTCTTGCTGAGGGGGGTTGGTCCAGAAAAATTAAATGAGGTTTGATTTTTTTTTAACTTTAATTGATTTACCCAAGCTGAGATGGTGACAGTGAATGGCCGTGCTGAATAACTTGCGTATCGAACACAAATTCTCCCTGGCTGTGAAATCGATGGCGGAGGACTTATTGGAGTAAGTGTTTGCCTCAGCACTAAATGGATGATGTTTTTCTTTTCTTTGTGTTTTTCGGTTACACTTCCTTTCTCATGCATTTTCCATCTGCCAGCATACCTGGCTGTGATTCCTTCTGTCTCTGTAGTTTCATTTAACCTGTCTTGCTCTTTAGTCTGTATTTTGGCCCATATCTCTGCTTTGAAGCCAAGGTTAGAAAAGATTAACATTACTGGTGTGTTGCTTCTACTATATCTATCTTTGGAGCCTGATAACACTTTTCCAGTCAAAGCAATATTTTTCACCTGCATTGCTGTAAGGTCTGGATCTACATTGAGTGGTGAGGTAATCCTCTCTCAATTCTCTCACTATCGCCGTCTTTCTGAGTCTTGATGAGTCTCTTTTTCTCGCCGTCTTCTATCTTTATCTGTCTTTCCACTTGCCTATGTGTCTTCCCTTGCTCTCTCTGCCTCTTTCTCTCTCTTTCTTTGCATATATTAATGCAGGTTTTGCTTCCATGCTCAGCTATTCATAAAGCGCCAGTGATCCAGGAAAAATGCTTCAGAGGCATTGTTGTTGGATGTTGAGCATGTGCACGCTGTTTGTTTTGCGAGTCTGGGCTGTGTTTCTTTCTGCACAGCTGACTGGGCCAGATCTGCACCGGTCCCAGGCTAATTTTGTATAATGTAAATCTCTGAGTCTTTGTTGAAATTCTTCAACTAACATCTGACTTTGTAACAGCTGGATATGTCTCTGAGTAACTGCCTTCCTGTCATTGACCTCTGCCCTCCAGTCTCAAGGGTCACCAATGCGCCATCTTTGATGGAAGCAGTGCTTTTTTTGCAGTGATTTATACTTTTTTTTTCCTGACCCCTTTCTTGTCTTTTCATCCTCAAGTTGTCTTTTTGCCCTCCCACTCAAAATGTTTGTGTGTGTATGTGAGCAAGATGCAAGTGACAGAGAGACGGAGGAGAGCAGGGAAAAAAATGCAGCTGAACGAATACACTACGTGTTTTAAATAGCGTTAAAAAAAAATAATTGAAACGCAATGTGCGACGGCTGGTGTTGTTTGTGCGGCGCAACGCCACTAATTATTCTATGTGTGGGAAACACTGATGCGCCATCTTGAAATACGTTAGCCGGTAAGGGACACACAGGACATACTGCTCCGCCTTTCGCGTTTTCGCTGTCACATGATAAACTCACAGGTGCTGCTAATGGGTATCGTAGCTTCCCGGGCCCGGCAACTTTGAAGAAGGAAACCTTTTCAGGAACAGGAGTCTTCTTCTTCGCCCAGAAAAAGAAAAAGGATATTGAAAAGAGCAAGAGACCGGCTTTTTGAAGAGTGAAGGCTACCGTAGCTGTAATACATACTTTGAACTGCGTGGTGCGAGAGAGTTGATTGCGATATATGATCTCAACGCTACATGGGAGAAATTCCTACACATTGGACCTTTTAAAGGAGATGCATTTGGTTTAATTCTTTTGTTGCATGTCGTTCCCCTCTCGCTCCTCTCCTTTCTTGAGTGGCTCTCTACTATCATGCATCCAATATAAGCAAAAACAAAATGTCAAAACAATTTGAGCCATTGTTTATTTTTTTTTAAGATTATTTTTTGGGGGATTTTTCCCTTTAATCGATAGTGACAGTGGATAGAAAGGAAAGGGGGAGAGAAAGAGAGTGGATGACATGCAGCAAAGGGCAGCAGATCGGATTCGAACCCGGGACTCAGCCTACATGGGGCGCAAGCTCTTCAATTTGAGGCATTGTTAAAATACAAATATTAATATGGGCAACTTTAAGAAACAAAAACATGTAAGAATTGTTCCAAAACAGACATGTAACAATCTACTTTGACAGCAACTTACCTTGTAGTGCTATAAATAAAAGAACATATTTGTCAGGGTATGAGTACCTCAACAATGATTGGAATTGACCCTGCAGGTAAAACACACAGATTTGCAGAAGTAGCATGAACATTGCAAAGAATAATTCCGCAGTAATGAAGATTTGTGCACACGGTGGGGAAAAATAACATCCACACCGTACATTCATCAAGCTCCCTGTGTCCTTTACATGCTCATATTTCATGCAATTTTGGCGCTTATCTGGCAACCAAAGTTTTAGATGTTAATCTGCCTGCCAATTCTGCTCCTCACAAAATTAGATTACTTCAAAGGATCCGAGATAGTGATGAAATATTCAGTTTTGTATTTCCTGACGGAACATTCTGATTTCATGTTTGAGAATCGCTTTCTCATCACGATTTGTTATGAAACCCTTCTAACTACTGCTATTTCTGTTATCAAGAAATCAGGCTCTGATCGTGTTGTGTGGCCTCAACTTGTGTTTCATTTCCGTACCCTGCTGTGACATACTCCAAAAAAGGTCACTTTAGTTAAAGCTAAAATATTGACAATCCTTACACCTTTTTTTATTTTTATATTATATACCAGATTGGAATTACATTTAAATTAAGATTTAAAATGTCAGTACAGCATTCCCTCTTAAATATTTTAAAGCCCAATATGCCTTAAAGGACAATATGCCTAATGCTATTTGTTGCAAAATTATCATAAAATGCCAGATCATTTTAAAATGTTTTTGTCTCATTTGTTGAAATGATTCGATACATTATTACTTCTTTCATTCTTTTGGTATTTCTCTCTTAATTTGGGATGTCCAATTCCCCCCTTCTCACACTCATTTTAAAGATTGATGCTCTGCTCGAGTCATAAGAAAAAGAGATGATTGGCTGTGTTTGAAAACATTTAGTTAAAATCATTTCCATCCTTCCTCTGTGGTCTGGTTGAGTCTGTGTACGGTCGGTGCTTTGTTGGCTTTGCTGACTCACAGGGAGACGGAGACAAAAGTCCTGCGCCTTGTGGGGAGAACAAAGAACACCAGAGTCTGCTGGAAAACTTTGATGTGTTTTCTTTCTTGTTAAACTCCAGAATTCTTGTGGAAGTGCTGCAAATAAGACAAGCTCCAGACTTTTTCAGTTGTTGCTCTCTTGTTCACTTTCAGTGTCTCATTTGCCCTTTCTAACTCATATTGATTGAAATAGAGGGAAACTTTGGAATGGATGCTCCATTCTGCATAGCAGCTCTCTTCCCTTCCTTTCCACGATGCCTTGTGTTCTGCTGAGTCATTTACTGTTGTACCACAGTTAATGCAGCTCAGAAAACCACCAACAATGAATGGCAGAGCTGAATTCCTTGGCGGGGCGCACAAGCACCAACTGATTTTCCTTTCCTTTGAAAAATTTAAACCCAAATCTAATCTTGTCCCCTGCTATCAAATTAGCAATTAAAATTGCAAACAATACTGTGGCTAGTTTCCCTGTTCTGTGTGCCACCCTGGGGCGAACTAGCCTTGCATTTCCAAAGATTTCTAAATGTCACAGTCAGAGAAGTTGAAAAAGACCATTACCAGTGACATTTTATTGTGTGTGTGTGTGCGTGGGTGGTATTAGAGTGTACAAACACACATTTAGAGTAAATTCTGTTTGCCCAAATGCAAATACTCAACCTTAGGTTGAGATTGGTGTGTTCATCACTTGTTTTGTACTACACTTGTGTGGTGACTGTCGACCCCAGTCTCACCCCCTGAGGTAGGTATTCATTTCCTAAAAAAGGTAGCAGATATGCCCTTCATTGTGTCCTTTGCAAATACAAATATAAAACTATTAAAGCTGATTCTGCTAAAATGCATGCGCGGATGTGGATATTGGGCTGCTAATGAAGTAAATAAGTGGATTATGTTTCAAAGATCTCTCTCATTTGAAGCCACACTGGTTGCTATGGTTCAATTTGTGTTAAAATGTTAATAAATAAAAATCTTTTATAACATCTGCAATCAACACAGCCAAAATGTCCTTTTCTGACCTGTCTCTTACTGTCATAAACCTGGAGTTTGATTTGAAGAAGGTATACTAACCCACAGGCACTGGTAGGAATTTATAGGGACCCTTAACAAGATGTGACTCTGGACACATTAAAAACCTCCATCAATTTCAGACTTTATGGGTCCCCCCCCTTTGGAGCCAAGGGCTGCCTGACTCATTACCTCCACTCTACTCACTCCACTTCCTTCATGTGTTGCCTTCAACCATCCGGAGCCCATTAGGTAATGCACTGTATGGTATGAACTGTTATCGTTGGGGTACAGTGTAAAAGTGCTAGGCTATTAAATTCAAACATAAATTTAGATTGTTAACTCTGAACTAGATTAAACAACAATCTGTAACTCTTATCTGAATGGTGATACCTGTAGCAGTGGGGCTAGCGCAGTAACTTGAGACCATGCTTTCACATTTCTTGACTGTGGATAAAGTAGATCCTGGGGGGATCCTGAGGCTTTCCCAGGCAATATCCGATATGTCATCCCTCCAGCGTGCTCTGGTTCTGCCCTGTGGTCTCCTCCCAGTTGAACATGCTCAGATTGCCAGAAGGGAGGTGCCAACCTGATGCCTCCACAACCTCAATTGGCTTCTTTAAATGCAAAGAAGCAGCAGTTGTACAGAGTTGTTGCAGAGGCCCCTCTGGATTTCCTCAACCTGGGATTGAAACTGGGATTGTCAGGCCATTTGAGCCCTTCACCTTGAGGCTCAGCTCACCACAGCAGTTCAGTTTGAATTCCTGATCTATTTCCCAGTCGATATCACCATTCATCTTACTCTGAGGGCCGTATTTTAATGATCTAAATGCACGGTGTGAAGCGCCTGGCACTGGTGTGTTTAGGGCGTGCATAAATCCACTTTTGCTAGTTTAACGGCGGTTCAAAAGGGTTGTACTTAGTGTCTTAATTAATCATGGGTGTGTTTTGGGCGTAACATGCAATAAAACAATCAGAGTGTCATCTCCCATTCCCTTTAAAAGCCAGGCACATTGCTATTATGATGGCGGATTTGCCAAGTAGCGAGGAGAGATTTTTAGGAGAAGAAACTGATCTGCTCGTGCGTGAAGTGAAAGCGTGCAAGCAGGTCATATTTGGCACAAGCACAATGCCACCCAAACTCCACAAGGTGAAGCAGGCGTTAAAATGACAATGAAATGCTGCGTTATTGACTTTAGACCAGGTTTTTGTTGGTCAATGGCGCAATCACTTCCCGCTGCCTCAAGATAGCAATATGCCAAGAATTCACCTGAACACCCCTCCCTGTAAGACCATGCCCATGGGCGCACAGATGGGCGCAGGTGCATTTGCTATTTAAACAACGTGGGCGCTGGACGGGAAATTGACAACTGCGTCTGTCTTAAACTAGCAAAGACACTTGTGTCGGGTTTTGCGCTGCGCCAGGTGCAAGGCCCTGAGTCACCAACAAGATTTGAATACATTTGGACTTAACGTGTCTCAATCTACAAATCCCCACAGAGATCACAGCCCCAATGAAGTTACCCAAACATCTTCTTACACCCCAGTTTTTGCTTCCATGACCCCTGAGGTACTCTTCTGCTGTTATTCTGTTTATGAATACTGCTTACAGAAATAGTTCGATATACGCCTACTCACGTTATTGCCAAGAGTCAGAGGAGATTGGAACAAACAATGGAGCCAGAGCCATGGGGCGATTATTTTGGCCTAAATACTTGTATCTTGTCGTTACCGTGAACATCCATGCATTTTTTTCAAAGAAGTAAAAGAGGCTTCTATTTCTACAGCATTGTATTTACATCTCAATGGTGTTTAGCACCTCTATGGGTAGACTATAGGAAGCGCTGTCATGATCCTCTGTCAATCATAGGGAGGATTTACGGTATATCCAGTAATAAGCCCACTGACCCACAGAAAGATATGTCAAACCCCAGTAATAAACCTATAAACCACCAATCATAGGGGGGGAAACAACAGCAATACTGGGTTGCATCAGCTGTGAATCAATTTATGGATTAAAGCAGGAGGCCAAAAGCTACGGTGCAGGATATAAATTCTGCAAATGAAAATGGGTAACATGGAGGTGGATATGTGTGTGTGTGTGTGTGTGTGTGTGTGTGTGTGTGTGTGTGTGTGTGTGTGTGTGTGTGTGTGTAAAGCTGTGAATAAGGAAAAGGAGAATCCTTGGATGACACCGGGGCTTCTACGAGTCATCAGTTCCCAATACTGCTGTTCATGAATCACTTTAACAAAAGGCTGTGGAGTGTGTGCATGTTTGAATGTATGTGTGCCGCTTCAGGAGATCCCAAAAAAGAACCTTACACTGAAGTGTACAGATTATAGGCATAGCTACGCGTCAACTCCCTTGAGTTATGGATTGACTTTCTCTATCTGTCCGCTCATCCGACTGTTTCTCTGTCAAACCTAAAATCAATCATGACAAGGTAAAACTTTTTGGTTCTGGTTGGTCTGTGGCTATGGCATAAATTATGTATTTAGATTTAAAATGTTAAAGGATCTCAGACATAACTGAAATTAATTGTCTTAAATTCTGATTAGTTCCACTTTAAAAAGGGAAATTGCTGTGGAGAAGAAAGCCCCTTCTAAGCAGATAAAAGTTAAATGAAAGAATAACAGGGGAGGATCCTGTCTGTCTTGGAGATTACCAATTAAGACTGGGCTTAATTTGTAGTGAGTCTGCAATCAATGTTAACTTGTTCCTTTGTTGGAATAATTAGTTGGCTCTTTGTAAGTTTGACCTCCAAACACGTCTGCACCCTGTAAAGGTCACTGCCAAGTCTCTTGATTACAGGTCCAAAGAAAAGACTCCTTAATAGCTGAATTACAGGTGAAAAGACTGATAGTTTAGCTGACATGCCTTTAATTGCTGCATCATGTCAGCTCTTTTGAGGAAATTTTTTGTGGTGTAATTTTGCCCCCACCTTGCCATGGGTATAGATGGATATATTAGATGTTAAGGGTCCATCGCAAATACCTTGTGAATCCCAACCATTCTCTATAAATGTATCTGTTGTCCTTACTAACTACAGTGTATGTTCTAGAGCAGTGGTTCCCAACCTGGGGTCCGGGCACCCCCAGGGGGGGCGGCAAAGATCACAGGGGGGGCGCGAGTCTTTATGTGGTTTGAGGTTGAGGTAAAAAAAATTGTTTTGCACATGTTAAACAAATGATAATACACTAGAATATCTAATGTATCATCACTATGCATCACTATTTTATGAATGAAACATGGAGGAGAAACGTAACAGTGCTGATAACTGCTCTGTATCAAAAAAGAAAGTAAGGCTCTATCTCGAGAGTTACCTCAACTTTGGTTTCGGGGGGGGGGCTCAGCTTTTCTTAGACATGAGTAGGGGGGGCGCCAAGGAAAAAAGGTTGGGAACCACTGTTCTAGAGATGTAAACAGATATGAACAACATCCAAATATTTGCAGAAATATTCGCAATGGAGTGTAAATGTCCATTAATCTGTTAAGAAATCATAGAAAAAGGTGCCCCCTTTTAACTTCAGATCCCACAAAAAAACATCAGATTCCGACTTTTATCAAAAGTAATCCAGGTGATTGCTACAGTGTATAGTGTAAACAGAATCTAGTAGCCAAACAAGCATGATTTTTCCTGATGCAGATTTTCCCAAAAACAAATAGCCTATAGGCTGGGGTGTAGATTCAGACATTGAGATGCATTCATCTTCAATAACTTTTAATTAGTGCAGAATAAAGCTTGCCCAATGTTGCACGGTGTTATTTTTACCTCATGATTTAATATTGAAGCCCGGGCACTTTAACTTCACTTTGAGTTTTTGACTTGACGATGCAAACCAACGAAATGACCTCCGTCTCAAAAGTACATGAAAAAAAAAACTAAGCCCATTTTTCATTAACACTCCAGAGCAACTTTACATTACCATTCCCCTGCTACCATTATATACATTACCTTTAGTATGTTAAAAAAATCCTGCAATTCTGACTTATATTTTCCAACTTTTCAAACATAATTTTAATCATTTATTTCCGTTCTGACCCAGACTTTTTTTTTTTTAAGCTGGGGTTCAAATACAAATCATTCTTAATGATATGATTAATTTATGTACATGGTTACTATTATTTTGTAAACTCTTTATTTTGTATAAACGGAAATTAAGCAGTTTAGAAGACTTCCATTAGGATTTTGACTTCTACAATAAATTAAAAATAAACAGAAACCGATAGCAGCTCTGTGCAACATCCATAGCATGTGTAAAATATACAGTATCGCATGGTGCTTTAATCTTGTTTTTCCAGAATTTAAACTGACGAAATGTTCAAATACTCAGCTGCAAATATATATAAAAACACACAATTTCTACTATAATTTCTGTTGAACAGTACAATGGGTCATTGCTGACCAATTTTATTTCCTGGTTTTTCTCTGGTGTCCACTAAATCACACTTTAGTAGAAGGATAGCAATAATCTAGAGCTAGAGCCTAGAGAGGTTGTTGGTGTGAATCCCCAGAGTGGCTTTGGACACTGCACTTTGTGAATGGGCAAATACAACTTTGCTTTGCTAAAAAGGAGGGAAGGACAACTGTCTCTGGATAACCCAGTGATGCTGTAGTAAAGCTGCTGTTTTAAAGTCAGTGTTGTGAGACAGTGTGCGGATCAGCAGGCAAGTGCTTGCACTCTGAGGAGGGGTGCTCTCCGTGGTGCTGCTGCACACACTGCTGCTCCTTGTAAAATCACTCGATGCTCTGCAGTCAGTTGAGAGTTGTTGCTCCACAGCCTTCTTGTAGTTTAGGCTGAAAGCTATCCCTGGTGTTGACAGCCTTGGTGCTTCCTACTAACATTCAACTCACACACCGGTGCACTCGCGGCTTAGACAGAAACTTATTATTTTACCTAAACAGTCCTATAAAACCTGTTTTTGAACTCAGCTGAGGGTACAGCAGCTAGTTCAAAAGTTTGTTTATGAGATTTGGGAGTTTGAAAAGGCAGCAAGTTTGCTCCCTTTTGCACAACAGCGACCAATCTGCCGCCTGTCAGATGCAGAATCGTGTTTATTTTATTGCTCCCCGGGCAAGATGTAAAGAATTGATTTGTCCACAACAGTGGATTACGATACATCTCCATGTGTTTACAGCTGCCAGTGTCTCACAGTGCACAGAGCTGCTGAAAGCCTGGTCTCCATAAATTTTTTCTCCAGTAGTCCTGTCTTCACAGTGAAGCTGCGGAGTTTCCAAAACTGTTGTCTGATGTCCAGCAGTGATGTTAAGTATGCTTAAAAATTTAATTATGTGCCACTTTGGAGGCCCATTGGAGCAATTTGCGAGCAATTAAGAGGAGCAACTTGTCTTACAGACAACAGCCAAAAGAATAACCTACCATGAAAAGAAAATAACTTAAAAAAGGTTAGTGCCAGAAACCATGGTGTGGCCAAATTACATTTTTGTTGTGTTGGCTGATGAAATTACAGTATATACCTGTTAGTGCCAAATCTGGGGAGGTAAAACCACCATCCAAATTAAACTCACCATGTAGAGATTATTGTGCAGTTCCAACTTGAAACAAGATAATTTATTTTAATTTACGCAAATTAATTTCAGGCGTACATTCACAGTTTTTCTCAGTAGTTTTATTTTTATTTTATTTTTTTAAGATCATTTTTAAAATCTTTTTTAAGATTTTTTTCTTTCTTTGATAGGCTAGCTTGAAGACAAGAAAGGGAAGAGAGAGGGGGTTGACATGCAGCAAAGGGCTGCGGGTAAGATTCAAACCCAGGCCACTGCCAAAGACATTGTGCGCACACTCTACTGGGTGAGCTAGAGGTCGCCCCCTCAGTAGGTTTTTGTTAAGATTACTGAACCAATAGATCTGAAAAAAGATAGTAGAGAAACATTGCCCACCATGTTTTAAGAACATAGTGTTTTCCATAGTCTAATACTTAAGAGCGGAGTGTAAAGCACCACTTTATGTATTGGCAGGGGGGTCAGACTGGTTTTCTAATCAATTCAGGGATGATCTTATTTTGAAATGTATTTTCTCCAGTTTTATCCTCTTTCAATGCAGAGGAGTCTTGACAGTGTTTGAGATCTGAAGGGCCCACTGAATAATAAGTGGAGTCCCCCTCCTTAATTCTGTCTGCAACTCTCCCTCTCTCATTCATTTTCACTTTCTCCCTCTTCAGCTTCTCTTCACATTTTCTCATGGCTTCACTGAAGCTGAATTTGTAAATGTTTTCTATCCAGTTTTGATATCTCTCTCTCTCTCTCTCTCTCTCTCTCTCTCTCACACACACACACACACTGTATATGTCAGTGTAACTCTCTCCCAGTCACACACATACATAGCCTC
The DNA here is from genome assembly GCF_004354835.1 of Perca flavescens. Taxonomy (NCBI): domain Eukaryota; kingdom Metazoa; phylum Chordata; class Actinopteri; order Perciformes; family Percidae; genus Perca; species Perca flavescens. The sequence goes on along the minus strand of NC_041353.1, from coordinate 14,051,582 downwards.
AGGCAAAACACAGGCAGTTGTCTGTTATTCCAGACAATAAATAGAGGATAAACATCATTTTGATGAAGTTCCTCCAAGGTTTTGTGCAGTTACCAATCTATTTCTTCCCATAGTTGACTTATTTGCTCTAGTGGCATCTTTTGTGTAAATTGGTCCCAGGGCAAGCAAGAAGAGAGGTGATATGGAATTAGGACATTTATGACTTCATCTTACTATGTATGGTATAAATTAAGAATGTCAGAATCATTTGAAAGCTGGAACCACCAAATGTTTAGTGCTTTTGCTTGAAAAAATACTGAAATACCTTAATAGTTGGCAACAATTTCCATTCATTGACTTTTTTTTTTTTTAGATGAATGGACGAAAAGAAAATGGAGATAGCTGGATGCACATTCATATCTCCTATTTCTCCCTGCATTTGTTATACTAGTAGAGAAGAAGAATAGATACAGTACATTTACTGGGTTTATACACGAGGGAAAATGACTACAGAGGCACAACCGTTTGATTCTGCCCGTTGACAGTTTGCAGCAATAATGTGGAAACAATAACATGCTCACAAGATCTCAAAATGACTGTAGTAATAATCCAAATAGGGAAGGAAACCACCCAAAACTGTCAATACCCAACCAGTACTCATAATGAGCAAAAATAAGTGATGAGTGATGATATCTGTTAGAAGCTACACAGGTACATGCATCTTCTGAAGTCTTTTCCATTGTCAGTGAATACATAGCAGGAGGCTTTAACAGTTTCTGTTTGCCAAGATCACTGTGACAAACATTAAATCAGTCCTTCAATTTAGTTTGACTTTTGGAGAGTTTTACTGTAGTAAGTTGACTGCCATCTTAATACAATGTGACACGTACTCTCACAAAATAATGTGGGTCATGGAAAAAAAAAATGAACTTAGAAACTCAGTAACCTTGTTATTATGGCCTTGATGAAAGAATTGTTACTATTTGGCTTTTATTGTGGGTTAGAATTTCATCCATTGAAGTAAAAAGTAAAAAAGGTGCTTTCAGAATAAATTAACAATGAGAGGAAACATTTTCAGACTAAGGTCCTGAATGGGCAATCTTTTTCACAATGCAGCCAATTCTTTAAAGAACAGAAATAAATTTAAAGAACAGGAAGGCTTGTAAACACACAAAAAGTTTATTAAAGCTATAATGCGTAGTTTCTATCGCCCCCATGAGGAATACTAAGTAATGACAACACTGTTGGCGTGTCCACATGACCCAAGCCTTGGCCGCACACTAAAGCTTTAAGAAACCACATACAGCACAGTTATCTTTGAAGATTAGTGAATATTGTGACAGAGTAGCTTGTATCTAATGTGACAGTAGCACAACTCAAACTAACTAAGTCTTCAACGTTTTTGAAGCCAAGGACCCCTAGCTGAAAAAGAGATGGAGCAGGGACCCCTACTACATATATTATTTTGTAAAAAATTAAGTTGCATATTAAACTGGGCCTACAATAATTCGTAGGGTGGCCTTAAGCCTTTATACATGACTTCTTTGCATAGAATACTAAGCTATTCAAACACGTACATGTGTCATTAGTATGAGAAAAAAATGTGTCTGGTTCAGTTACTGCTCTGTTGGACCCGGGCCGGGCAAAATCTTTCTTCAAAAATTAACAATGATTTGGTGGCCCCCCTGCATTGACTCTGAGGACCCCCTAGGGGTCCCAGAGCCCCTGTTGAAGATCCCTGCTCTAAAGGCTGAAATTAGGCTTCATGTGTACACACATGAAGGCAGGTTTTTAATGAAAACCACTATTGAGCTCAATCAATCACAATGGAGATGGTGTAGATGAATTGTGTTAACTTCATTAGTGTAGCCTGATGATTACACTGCATGTTGTTCAGCTTTTACTTCATTATTCTGTGTAAGTCATGTTCATGTGAGCCATTTCCTGCAAGGGGCATTGTTTTGCTTTGAACAATCAATGGTATTGATCCCGTCATTTTTAGTTAGTTACATTAGTTAGTAGATGCCGCACCCGCATAGATTAAGAGTTGTTACTTCCGTAAGTCAACTTACATCAATGTGTGTAGTTATGGCAAGTAATTTTTTTCTAAATTTATTTGGCTCAAGGACCAAAAGATGGCTCAGTTATTCTTCCAACCAGGGAAACATTTGTCTAAAAACAAAACACCATACCTTTCTGAATAGCTGAAACAATTAAATTTGGCAGCAATACAGACAGCTGAAACCAGGCTAACATGAGTAAGTGAAGTACATGTAAAGTCTGGGTTTATAAAAATCTGTGAATTCTTTCTAAAAACATTATACGTGTTAGAAAATAGTTACAAAATTTGTTCTGTGTGTCGCCATGAAGTGGCACTCTTCTTCGGTTCAGGGTGTGTGTGCTGTCCTACCATAGACTGAGTGCGCTACTGGTTTAGCCACTGACGATAGTCTGTTGCCGCTGAATGGCACTTGTTCTTCGGTTTGGGGGGGGTGTTCTGTGCGCTACCATGTGTGTGCTACTCTTTTAGTACATGTGCTAGGGAACTAACACAGCTGGAACAATTGTCTGCAGATGCTCAATGGCTTGTCCTACCTAATTGTATATACTTTTTAATTCACTCAAATGTGGCTGGGTGGTTAATAATCCATTTACCTGTGGTGTGACAGACTAAGAACACATATTTACTTTTACTTTACCAAGACTTCAAGCTTTGCCAATATTGATGTTGCTTGTCCAACAGGGGCTGCAACGGCCTTTCAGGAGGACAATCTGTTTTAAAGGTAAATCTACACTTGTACAGATCAACGCCATCTCCAACAAATTGTGTTCATATAAATAAATTTTGCATTAGCAAATACGTTTTTTTGTAATCATTATGAGCACATGTTAATATTGAATGCATCAGCAAACTTCCAATGCAAAATGTTCACATTGAACATTCACTGTCAATATACTTCTTTTATTCTTCCTACAAGATCTGCAACTGGCAACGTAAGCAAGATTTGTGTTTTTATAGTTGTGTTAAAGTAACTCAAAGCACTTGGTTAAGATAAAGGAAAATTGTGGTCTTGGTTAAATGTTGAAAAAGTCAATGCCGACCTGAAGCAAACATTTTTCTGTGTGAAAGTCCTGTGCTTTAGATGTCTAACGTCCACTCTCACCAGCAGAAGAAAAGTGTTACACTTGTTTCCAGTGAAATATAAATATAGAATAGGGAGATTTTTGTTGCCTGGATACACCTATAGATTTAAAAGCATGCAACCTGTACACTCATAAAAAATAAAGTCCCACACACACACACCAACACAATTAAACCACAGCATCTAAAACTATTCTATGTGTCTCCCAACACACCAGGAAATGTTTTTCTTCTCTGAGGCGGCCTAAGTGGAGTGGCCCACTGAAGCCAACCCTCAGTAATTAACTGTCACAATGCTTCAAAACTAACAAATGGACTTTGTGTCAAGGAGGGCCCATTAATTTACTGGCCTCCACTCGTCGATCCAGAGCCTATTATCTCCATTACGGCAGGCTTTCATGTCTGGGCATCCTCTCCTGCTAAGCCTCCATTTCTCTGTCTCACTTTGCACAGATTCCCTGGAACTAGCAGAAAGGCCTGGTGGAGAATGTGTCTTTTCAACATGTGCAGAAACACACCCTTCTTCAGCCACATAAAGGTACATGCACTATATGAACCCCACACATAATGTATGCTGCTGGACACATTTGTTTCTACCACGACTGCATAAGAAAATCACAGAGGCGTGACTCATATTATAATGTAATAAGCAGCGATGCTGGGCGCAGAAATATGCACGGACCAATACACACACAACAGATCAAATTCTCACACACACATTCCTCTACACAATCCACAGAGTTCCCCTTCCCTTTCAGTCATATTTAAAAACTCATACTGCACTTACACATTGGCATGACAACCTGAGGCGAGAAATCTTCCATATGTGACACTAATAAGTGCTACTCGGAAGGAATGGAGAGCCATTTCTCCATGAGGCATAAATAACCAAATAACACGCAGACTATGGCATTTGTGTGATTTGTGATGCAGCCCACATTTATTGCTCTTCAAATGTAACATATTACCAGGGTTCTGCAGACAGAGAGGGACTGTAAGACTGTATTTTAGTGGCATTCAGATCTGATTGGTCTTTCCCACTGAGACCAATGCATTTTTTATGCTCTTCGATGCATTATCAGTGGCTCGGTGTGTTCTCAGGCTCTGGAAACGTTTTTAGTTCCTCCGAAGTAATTTCAGCTTCCAATTGCGGTATTAAAAAGGCAATATTGTATCCAGAATCCATTTTAACAGAAATCATACAGTATTTTCTCACTGACTCACTGGTGGATGAATTTTCAGATTATTTCAGTAAAAGTAGCAATATCGCACTGTGAAGGTACTCTATCATAAGTAAAGTCCTGCATTTAAACATTGACATGGCTAAAGTACAGAAGTATGATATTGAAAGTATCAAAAGTAAAAATACTTCATATGCAGAATGACCCAGTCAGCGTTATATTGTTGGATATTTATTATTGATGTATTAACATGCTTGTTACATTAATGTTGCAGCTTGTTGAAGAAGAACAAATTTTAACCTCCCCATATCTCTAACTATTCATCATATTTTATAAACTGATCATATGTTTTGGATGTAAAACCTTAATTTGAAAACCAGTAGCTATTTTTGTTTGATGAATGTACAGTAGTGGATTATAAAGTACAATAAATGTTGCATAGTAGAAGCACCATGAAATGGAAATGCTCGTACACCAAATTATACTGTTGTAAATGTACTTAATTACTTCCCACCACTGCACTTACCCCTAAATATAGCCATTTCGGTTTTATCTGCGCACAGTTTTGAAATATCCACACCTCCATCTCAATACAAGTAACTGAAAATAACAAGGCGCTTATATATGATTTGCAAGACATGTCATCCCTCTGTGAGTGCTTAACTATGATGACTCCCACTTCATTTGTTGTTAATGCTGATGAAAAAAAGGCCCCCTTCTTCCAAGGAAAAAATTCTTGTGGGACTCTCCAAAAGCAACCTGCAAATGATGCCAATCCAAAACCATCCGAGGCTGAGGCCCTGGGCATTACGATACAACGGCATTTAATCACCTGTGCTACATGCATACCATTAAGAAAATCTGGTTTATGGTTTATCGACATGTGCTTGCTCTTTGAAGCCATAAACCTATCTTGCAATTCGGAAAGGCTCTTCCATAGTTCAAACACGCTGCTGTGTATTCCTGTGAGATCCCTCTTGTAGTCTCTATCCATGGAGATAATTGTGGTTTAATTTGCTGTAGTCTTGAGATGTGTTTCTCTAGGATTTTCACTTCCACCCTAAATAAAATGGAGGTGAATAGAATTTTGTTTATGGTACTCACAGGATTAACAAAACACTGTCTGATTTTGCTAACCTGACCTAACTACAGTACAACAAGGCCTAAAGTGAATTTGCAATGTAATTGTAACTTCACACCTATAGATTTCAACACAATGGTTTACCTTCATAACAATTTAATGTGAAGTTTCTCTCTAAAAGTAGCTTACCTCAAGCTTTTTAAATGAGTGGTGAGAGGCGCGTGTGTGTTTGTGTGTGCAAATGTGTTAAAGAATGTTCTTTCCAGCCGTAATAACGGTTATACAATTCGTCGTGGGTGGGTGGATGAGGACATTTCAGGCATTGTACTGACTAGACATAAGCTCTGATGCACAATGTTGTACATTGTGCATCAGTGAGTGTGCGCCTGTCTCTCGGTCAAAGTGTTTCTGGGTCTGAAATGTGATCCAGATCACTGACTGCCCTTTCAGAGTAGTCTCTTAGGCCAGGAAGCTACAATGAAGCTTACTGTATCTAGTTTTTTGTGTTTTCCTGCTTGCCCACACACGGATAAAGATGAAGAAAAAACTAAATATTTAATACTTAAAGAACTGCACATGTGCCAATTTGAAAATGTAAATTTAATATGGATGTCTCCAAACAGTAAAAAAAAAAGCTTAAAATTTAGAGTTCATGGTCTGCATACTACAAAAAGGGTAATCTACAGGGTAACAGTTTTAAATTATGTTTATTCAGTTAGATTTTATTGGCACATTTGTTCACAACTAAAGTGAAAAAGACAACTTATTAATGCTTTTAGTTTTGTATTTATTGCAAGGCATTTTACAGTAATTATATCGAGTACAACATGCAGGAAAACATGCAGCTTTGCACAGTGAATAAATATTAACAGATACTGTCTGTGTTGGTAATATTATTAGTAGTATTATTAAGTGTGCTAATTCTTACCATGAGCACTAGATACATTAAAAACATAAAATTAAATCAAATGGTTAAGAGTATAGAGCATCAGACTTTGAAAACTTTTCACTTGTTAGTTTCAGTGTGATTTCAGGTTGGCTTGAGGATGTTCTTAGCCGTAGCAATGACTGTCAGTGTTATATACATAAATTAAACCATGTAGGGCTGTCTGCACATGGTTCTCTATTTGCGTGACTGTCTCCTTCACAATAAAAAAAGAATCCTTCCTATTTTATTTTACTGAGGGATTATAGCAGTTGAAAGAAATAGTTCCTTCTTCATAGCTTTTGGGTTTGGATCTGTGTTAGATGATTTGGTACTGGGGATGTGACAAGGATGCTAGGTAATCCTCTCTGAATATGAATTATTCTACCTACTGTGCTGTATCTCTACAGAGATTCTTTAAAGTGGGTCTTGCACTCTGAGGAGTGATCACATCTCGGCTTTCCAACCCCCCCACCCCTCTTCTCTCAAACGCGGTTCTGCCTCACTTCCTTCGTCTTCTTTCACTTTCTTCTTCTCTGACTTTTTATCTCCCTCCTCTACAGGGTCATCAGAGGATAGAGAGAGAGGAGAGAACTAGTGGTGGACGTTAGAGAGGGAGAGAGCAGAAAAGAGAGGAAGCAGAGGAAAAAGTGGGGAGACAGATGGAGGAGAGACTTTTCTAAAAATAAGGAAGCATAAGAAGAGAGATCATGCTAATTATCTGTCACCTTTAGCCCCCTATGGCAGTTCTTCGCTTCTATTCATTTCACTTGGTTGAGGATGTGTGCTCAGAATGTTTGTGCATAATGTGTTAATGTGCCTGAATACACACGCACGCACGCACACACACACATTATGTGTAAGTGTGCCTGTGTTTATGCTAACACTGATGTGGAACTTTTTCTACCCAGCCATCAGGGGACATATGAGGTCTGATGTGAATGGCATCACAGCTCAGGGAGGTAGGTCACCTTGTGTCAGGATTATACTGCAACTGCTCTGTTTGACCATAATGACTCTGTAATAGACCTGTTAATACTCGATAAAGGTGCCTGGGGAGGTTTGATAATGTTAAGACTGTGTGTGGGTTGGTTTGTTTTTGTTTTATCTAAGGTGAGCGTTTTTTTTTGAGTTATTCTAGGAATTGAAACAACATCTAAACTATATATGATGAATATTTAATATACAAGAAACATTGCAACAGCTCAACTTCACTGTGCCCAGAAATCAGGGACAGCTTGTCACACTAATGGATCCATGTGAGAACACACAAACATCCCGACTTCATCCCACATGTCCAGTGTTCTTTATCTGCTTCATTAGCCTTTTTATACGGCAACAAAACTAGTTGCTCCCATGCTTGAGGAGTAAGCAGCTACTGCAGCTGGGTAACATAAATGAGTGAGGTGAGTTAGGATCAAATGTTACTGCCTTCATGCCTCTGTCTCCTCTTTCTCTCTCTCTTTTTTTCCAGGTCGATCCTCCTTCAGGGCTCCCTGCTGAGTGATTTTTTTAGTTCTGTTCCTGCCCTCACCTTTCTCTCTGCCTTTTGTTCTCAATTTATAACACGTCTCTCTATCTGCCTCTCTTCTTCTCCTCCTCTCTGTCCACTTGTCTCCTCCTGTCTCACACCCCTCCCAAACCTAAAACTACTCCTCTCTGGTTTCTCTTCTCTCCTCTTCTGTCCTCGTGCTCCTTCTGTGTCACACAATCAGAAACTCTCCCTCTGTCTGCCAGAATACCGACAGACCAATAGACCAGAGCCCTCTGTCTCCCCATTATTCAGACCCAGTCTTTCTGTCTACAGAGCACGCACGCACGCACGCACGCACGCACGCACAAACACACTCGCACATTCACCCATACAACCTCTTTCCACATACATACATTACTCACACACTGTTGCAGTGACATACAGTACATATACACATATGCTATAAAACACACACACACTTACACAGAAACACGCTTAAATACAGAACACACACTCAGCTGCTAGCCCATCTAATCAATTTGCACTTAAAAGAGAGTTCCACCTTTCCCTCTGGTGTTTTCAGCCCCCCGCCCCTTTCTCTCTCTCTCTCTCTCTCTCTCTCTCTCTCTCCACCCTTCTACTACAGTAAGAGACTCCCTCCTTCTCCTGCTGCATTCACCGATCACTACTTCTGTCTTCCTAATGTGGCAATGCTCCTTTGCTCTCTTTTCTCAATCATTAAAGCTGCATTTCTATGTTAGCATCAAAGGGGTTTAGGGCATACAGAAGCAAGCGACACAGCCTTAGCATGTCTCTGATATGCACCCTTTCAAAAATGTAACTAGACATTGAGGCTTTGGGTCAATACCATGTGGAGAACACAAGAATGGTGATTGGTCAGCTTTTTTTTTTGTGTTTTCTCATCAGTTTCTGATGTCCGTGGAGATTGGTGATCACCTAAATTGAAAAAAGCTCAGTAATCTTCCCTTTTCAGGTGCATCGTACACCGTTATGCAAGAAAAATGAAAAATGGAAATTCTTTCCCACCACCCAAATATCCTTAATATATCAATATGTATGTGTTTGTATATGCATCAAGAGATAAAAGCCTGAAGAAAACCTCAAGGCTAGGCACAAGTATTTTACCAGCATGAACCTCAGAGCTTCATCATCAAAACAATAAACTGCTACCTCTGGCAGCACGCTCGCTAGCTCCACTTTCTGCTTGGGATGAAGGAGTGATGTATAATGTATGGTATATGTAATGTTGTTATTTCTATGATACAGCTTTGTTTGTGGTTGTTTTAACTAAGATGTGGACGGAATGAGGCGATTTATCGTTGATTAACCAATTGAGTAAAGTGTAGGTACATTCTTTTCTTGCTGGTGGTTGGCTTGTGTGTGGGAGTGCGTAGTGATAATATGGTGGTGAGACGGTTTGTATGTATGTATAAAGATAGAATTTGTTTGGACTAGTGTGTAGATGTGGGCCTTAAAGAGGAAACATATTTTGGGAAAACCAATTGTCCCAGAATGACAATTCAAGAAAAACCTCAACTCCCTACTCTCTTCGGTATTCCTTTTAGTTTGGCTTACAAAATTGCCTCTATCGTTCCACTTAGTTGTTCATTATTTCTTTCTTCAGCAGCTTTTCCTTGAGGACCATTTTAGGGCCAAAGGGATGCTGAAAGAGGCAAAATGGTGCTGAACTATGTTCAATTTTGGTGAGAACCACTGAATATTCAAAAGTTTCATTTCAAGTTGCTCAAGGTAGATTTTTTCAGCCGAATGGCAAATCATTCTGTACAATTTCATCTGAACCAAACTAAAGAAATATCACAAATAAACTTTATTTTTGAACATGTTGATACACCTGAAGTACTCTGAATATTTAAAGAACTAAAGCAGTATGAAAAAAGCATTTGCTTTGCACAGACAACTATTTGCCTCAGCTATAAAATAAATGTATGTCCTGGATATATATCCTGTCTATATGTGTTAAATAGCAGTAGTGTTAGATTTTGATCTTCAAGGCCTAAAATTTATCAGTCAAGCTATCTTGGTGGTGAACACGGTCAACCCATGGGATGAATGGAGTTTGTCATTTTTCTAGTTCCAGCCATGGTTTTGGATTTGCATCACAGACGGGCCCAGTGCATTTATAATTGAGAACTGCAAATGAAGCTACAGTATAGTGGAGGTTCAGCCAGGAAGGCCTCTTCAGCCTGGAACTACTTACACGTGCCTTGAAGAAATAACTGAAACTGCATCTGAAATAGTGTCTGTATGATCTTTTATGATTTTGCTCATTTGAGCACAGTAACTTGTTATATGGGGGGTATTCTATATACCAAAGCTCTTACCTTCATTTTCCTCTCTTTTCCTTTTCTTTCTTCCTCCATCCTGTTCTTTCTTTTACTACCACATTTATATACTGTATCTATTTTTTCTCTGTCAATACCTCCTTCCTTTCCACATATTCCCCCCATGTTATACTTCCCTCTTAATCTAGTTCCATTCCCTCTTACTCACTTCTTTCAATCTCTTTCTACCTTTCATTTACTTTTAAAATTATGCTCCAAAATGTAATTTATGTTGCTTGTACTTTAGGGTGCTTTCACAGCTGTAGTTTGGTTCATTTGGACATGACACTTTACATTGACGTATTACAAACAAACCAGAAGAGTTAACACAATGCCATATGAACTGACCGGTAACGTATTGATTGGACAGTTTTTGCGACTGTCCTCCTGTATCATCAGCGCTCTGGTGGCCAAAAAGAGCTTACACTGAAATAACTGATCCTGAGGATTTTAATTAATATTATTATTATTATTAGTCGAGACTGGACCTTTTCATATACTGTATGTCCTCCCATTTTAATTTTAATTCACCCCCTCCTCCTTTCACTGTCTGTCTCTTCCAACCTTTCAATTTTCTCTGCTTTTCTGCCCAAAATATCCATCTTAGTCTCAGACATAAGCTTCTGACTTTCATATCTGTTATTTCCCTCTCTCAAAGGTTAAGTTCAGTGGCTCATCCCGCGCCTCGTCTCTTCTACTTGCTCTGTTTTAACTTTAAAAATATATTTATTCCACCCCACCACTCTCTCTCTATCCTCTATCCCTCCTAGTAGCTGCAGGCCTCTGTTAGCATTCTGTTGAGGTGCATCCATTAAATGTCACCTAGCTGGAGACAGAGAAAAAGGAAGAAATAACTGGGTGGGTTCATTTTCTAACACCACTGAATGTCTGTAGATTCAATACTCTCCTCTGATCTATGACAGACTTTGACTCAGATAGTGCTTAAAATGCTTAAAACCAACTACCCGTAACCCGTCTAATTCCAAATGTTGTGTTTTGGATTGATTTCCTGCTTCATTGCTCTTCTGCGCCTGCTTGTTTGTAGTTACGCTCATGTTTTAATGGATTGTTTATGAAGTTAAAGTTAACACAAGAGTTTATGTGTCCAGACAGATGGTGCGGAGCTAATGGAGAGAAACTGACCTTTCAGCTAATGGAATTACAAACTGCCCTCTGATCTGTCTGCTACTGTGTGTGTGTGTGTGTGTGTGTGTGTGTGTGTGTGTGTGTGTGTGTGTGTGTGTGTGTGTGTGTGTGTGTGTGTGTGTGTGTGTGTGTGTGTGTGTGTGTGTGTGTGTGTGTGTGTGTGTGTGTGTGTGTGTGTGTTTGTGTGAGTGACTGACTGACTGACTGACTGACTGACTGGTGCAGAGATGAGCTTACAGTGTGTGTACTAGTCTTGTATGTGTCCAAGCATATGCTTTTTGGGGCCCACATGCGGGTCAAAGGCTTGCATTATTTGACTTAGAGAAAGCTGACTTCATGGAAGAATGTGAATGAGTCATACGAGTGACAAGCCAAATGAAAACAAACAAACATAGAAGGTATGAGGCATTTCTTCCATTTGCACCTGCTCCCGCCCGAAACGGTTCATTTGTGTTTACACCAGAAGAAAAAGCATTCTGCAAATACACTTAGTGGCGAGAAAACCCTGAATCACAAATACACATCTGTCTCCAGTAAGTCATTCATTCAAAAATCAATCAGCACAAACCTCTGTTATCTTAAATTGAACTGGGAATGCATACGAGCGGCGATAATGGAATTTGTTTCTACAGTGATTTGCTAGGTTGTGTTTGGACCCTACATTGTCATCGCAATGCATGATAATAACCCCAAGGCATCCTTGCATTGAACACTGTGAGGCCATGGCACTAGCCATTATAGAGGTCTCCTATCATGCATTTGTGTTTTCCATAGCATTGTTTTTATTGCTCTCCAACCCTCCACTTTTCAAAATCTCTGTTTCCTCCCATCACCCCTTACTCTGCATTGCAACAACCCCCATTAACATGTAGGAACCTTTTTACCAGTGCAACCATAAGGACCAGCAATAGTGCGGATCCAAATACACCTCACATCCCCTTTTGTTGATAAAGGTGCATTTTGCAATAAAAGTTGGATGAAGTTGAGTATAAATTGGATGATGTGGTGATTAAACATCTCAGTCACATTGCTCGAGTACATTTCCTCAAGTACTGTAATATTTTGACATACTTGTTCTGTACTTGAGAATTTGAAGTTCATACTTTATGCTTCTTCTCCACTACCTTTCAGAGGGAAACATTGTACTTCTCATTCCACTACATTTATCTGACGGCTTTAGTTACAAGTTCATTTTTAGTTTATTATTTAACGTGATAATCTTATGAAATACAATTGAATTAAAATTAAACCTTTTTTGGCCAGTGACCTCTTGCAAAAAACACTTAGCACCCCATTAATTGTCTCATGATTCATCATGGGACCCTTTGGAGGGAGGCCAAACCCATATGTGGGAAACTACTGGACTGAACTAGCTAGCTATAGATCAGTATGAACAATCTAATTATGTAATATACAATGACATATCACAGTGGTCACATGGACCATTTTACTGCATGATGAATACTTTGAATACCTTAAGTACATTTTTCTATTAATACTTACATTATTCTACTCAAGAAATTATTTGAATGCATGACTTTTACTTGTGTGGTGAGATCTGTATACTTCATCCACCACTGCTTATATTTTAAACAGCTGTTACAACCACATTGGCTCACTAAATGGAGGAATTTCCAGGCTGCCTTCTTCAAAATAATATTATGGTCCAGGACATTCACAGTGACTGAATGTTTACATGCACACCAATATTCTTATATTACTATTAATATTATTATTATTTTACCTTTTCAACAAGCTGGTTGAAGGAATGAAAGAGGGAGGCTGTATTTATACACGGTCCAACAAGTCCTATGCCGATGGAAAATGGCTTAGTTGGAATATTGTCTTTTTCGGAATGAGGGCAAAAACCGGAATATTGTGTGCATGTAAACATAGTTGCTGACTCTTTGTGGCCATATTAAAGGTCTGGTTGTGTCATGTTTTCCATGCAACACAATACAACCGCAATGTGAAGTTGGTGACACTGTTGTACAGAATTGATTTATTTACTGTATATTTACCTGCAATGGTGCCAAAAGATGTATATAAAAGAGAGTTAACAGAGTTTTTTTCCATTATATCTATTTGCCTTCTGATTAGTTTGCTCAACCTGCATTGGTGGATTGTCCTGTTCCTAAGTCAAAAAATGGGGATGGAGGGTTGATGCCCATCCATTTTTTGGTGTGAAAGCCTCAGGGAGAACAAGCAGTCCATCAGCATGTGGCAGAAGTGTCAGGCAGAACATATATCTTCTATGTCATTCTTTCAAGTCTCTAACAAAAAGAAATGCTCCTCGTTTCACAGCGATGGCAGCAATAAACCCCTTCAGCTGTTGCTAAAATAATAAAAAAAAACTCCCCCTGTGAAGTCTTGAATTGGCTTTCACAGTATTAATTCATCATATTAATTATTTTCCCTCTAAATTACAAACAAGTACATCAGTTCACCATGGCTGCCATCCGTAGCACCAACAAGAAGATCATTTACATACAAAATGCTCCTATTCCAGCCACAAGCTCCTGTAATGTTCTGATAACTGGGACTATTAATCCCAACTGTGGCATTGGTTGATACTATTTGACATTATTGTATCCTGCATGTAACAGCTAATGACTGAAGAAATGTCTTCACCTTGCAGTCAGATGACAGCTCGACAGATGGAAACAAATGGGAATCACTTCCGAAAAGTATTGTAATCTATGGAGCCACAATGAAAAGTCACCAAAATAAGCATTTGTGTCTGATTGGTCTCATGATTAATGGTCAGTCTATGTGCTTGTGTTGTTCAGAAAGAAAAGGGATATAATGTCCATTCTCTGCACCACCGTTCCCTTCACTGTTGTATTAAAAAAAGATGGAAGAAAAAGTTAGCGTAAGAGAAAGAATATAGGTTTTAAGATAGGTGTAGAGAGAAAAGATGCAGGTCTGCCATTTCCCTAACACAAACCATTGGCTTAACTATATTAGCTCATTACGGACATAAGAAATCTGCATTAGAAAGGCTTTTTAAATCTGACCCACTACTCTGATTTGGATAAAACTTTGAGACCGAGCTGCTCTAACAGCTGACTGACAAACACCAGCTAAATTCGTCTTTACCACCCACAGCCACAAATAAATCGACAACTAATCACTGTCTTACCTAATTCTCAATAGAATGCATTCATGTGTTAAGAAAAGGAAAAGCATGTATAGACTCAGCAGAAAGAAAACAGAGAGCATGAAAACAATGTCAGTTGCAGCATTTGGCTATATTTCACCCTAAATATATAAACATATGATAGAAATACATTTCCAAATAATGTGAAACAATGTAAAAAGAGATGGTCTGTATTCTACTGGGTGAAAATACCGAAACAAAACAAAAATCTGGCCTCAGGTCAGAGAAACCGCTGTTTGATAGTTCTGTAAACCTAATGTACAGTGTGTGTATTCATAGTATATATGACTATATGTAAATTATGTGTGTGTATATATATGTGTATATATATATACATATATATATGCATTTATGTATGCACTCCATCTCACTTAATACTGTCATTATGTATCATCAGATTAATCAATGTTGTGTTTATATATATATGTTCTCGTTTTTCATCGGCCCTTTTTTTACATTGTGTCACGTACTTGCCACGATGGCACACATTCATGTAAAAACTGTTTGAATTTGACACGAGAGTGTGCAAAAAGAAACGGAGAGAGTGAACGAGAGGGAGAGAGAGACACTTTACAAGCTATCGTCTTTCTCATGCTGGAATGCAAGCATGTTCGTCCTGCGTTTCCATAGCAACAGCCCCCCATTAGGTGGCAGGAGAGTGAACGAATGAACGGGCAGGCATGTGGACAAGAAAGAGAGAAGGGAGGGAAGGAGTAAAAAAGGAGGTGTGGATGGAGAGATTAAAGATGAAATCATGTGAAGAGAGAAGGTGGGGAAAGCAAACGTAAATGTATAGTGCTAAAGTTAAAGGAAAGAAGAGAAGGGAGCAAGGAGAGAAGGGGAAAAGGAGGGGGAGATAGAGAGGAGATAAAGGTGGGAACTAGAAAAGAGGTGAGGAGAGGTAGAGGGAGATGTGGATGACAAAGTCCTAATGCAAAAGTCTTTTTTACCTTTTTCTTGAAATATTCTGTATAATATCCATTTCAACAGCACTTATTTCATCAGTACAGTAAGAGTCAAATTGGGCATTCCACTTTGCCTTTTTTCCCAAAAGATGTTACGCTACCATGAATGAAACGCAACACTCCCTCCAGAACCTTCACATTAAAAGTCTTGCAGCCTTCCTTTTATCAGGAAGTGATTTGTCTACGGTAGCCTAACATCATGAGTACAGCAAAAAAGAATTGACTTGAGACACTTCGTATGATAACATTATCTTTGTTAAAAAAAGAAAAATGATACATTTATGCATGTGAGCTGTTATAGTAGTTTACAGGTAATTCAATTTCTGTTTACTAATCTACCCTTATCTTGCCTGTCCCCACTTTCTCTTCTCCTGTCTATGTGCACAAATGGCACAGTGTTATTACACGCTGCCTGGGGGGCAATGGAATAATCTGTCGACTGGCACGAAGAGGAGAGCACAGGAGAGGAGAGTGGAAAGAGGGAGAAAAATGATAAGTGAGTAACAAGCAAAGGAGAGACAAAAGAGTGAATGGTCAGAACAGAATGGGAAGATAAAGCGGGCAAAGAATGACAAAGTATATGTGTGCGATGAGACCGTAGAGAGGAAAAAAGGAAGGAAAACATAGAGTCAAAATAGGTAATTGGGGAGGACAGGACAGGATGAGCGAGGATGATGGAAAGTGTAAAGAGTGAAAGCCAAGAGGAGCGTGGTGGAACGGAGGGGATATGACAGCGGAGTCTTTCATGACGGCTGTAGAGCAGAAATGGGTTTTCAGATCACTCTTGTGCACTCTGTGCCAATTGATATGCTTCTATGCCACCTACAGGCTGCACAGAGGGGAGGTAGAGAGGGGGGAGGAGAGGAGAGCTACTGCAATGGAAGGAGGGGAGACAAGTAGAAATAGGGAGAGTTGGAGAATGAAGTACATGTGGGAGAAGAGATGAGAGGAAGTGAGAGAGGTTTAAACAAAAGGGGAGAGGAAAGGGTAAAAAGAGGAAAGACAGAAGCGGGAATAGAAGAAAAAGTGATCTCCAAAACACTATGGTGTGACATCCTTATATTCCACTAAAGGTCAGGGTGGATGGTACGGCATACAAAGCCCAGGACCTTGAAGAGCGGGCTTTGTGTCCTGCATCCCCCTGATGTTAGACTCAGGCTGCTAGAACACTTGGGTATGGTTAGGGAAAGGTTGTGACTTTAGTTAACTCTATCAGTCCACGGTTTAAGTGAGGATTACATGTGAAGTGGTCGGTGAATCTAGCTGTCAGTCCTGTTCCAATCTCTGCAAGCCAAATGAGCTATTCTGCTTGGTAAATTGGCAATCTAAGCAACATGTAATCATCAAGTTTTGTTGCGTCTTAGTAGTCTTACTAATATCCTATGTTGTTTATGATGCTCTTATGATTCATTCATATTTGCAGTCAGGTCCGTTAGTCCAAGGTTTGACTTGAGTAAAAGAAACATGCAGAGAAGATTTGCTGTTAACTCTTACTGAAGTTTCTGTAAGAAATCCTCACAGATTTCAGTGGTTAGTTGGATTACTCTTCTATTGAATCGGACACCTTGATCATTCTAATTAGTTCATTTTTCGATGGGCTTTTTTTTAATTGGACCATAAATTCTAAATGAATGCAAATATTCACATTGAATATTTCTTCATTTTCAAATAGCCTGAAAATAAATATGTGCAATACATCCATATTTGAAGCTAATAAGAGCCTTTGTGAGGCTTTTAAATGGATGATGAACAAAATATATTTTTTGCATGGAATGATAGGGTTAGACAATTTATAAACATTTCCTTTTTACGCTGATAAAAAAAAAGTAACACAAGAGGTCTTACATTTCCTTTAAAACTGTTGCCAATACAAACAACCTAAACAAAAAAAATTTAGAGAGAGAGAAGGAAAAAAGAGAAGGAAGGTATAGTAAGTTAATGTGAACCCTTCTCTCTGCCCGCAAGTATAATGAAACCAGGTTGGGACCGCACACACTCTGTACTGTTTTTTTTGTGATGAAGCCATGTCTCTTGTTCAACACACTCAATATAGTCATCACAAATGAGATGCCACCGAGGCAAAAGAAAAAAGTAGTTCTTATTTTAGGGTCTTTTCTTATGTAATTGTCAACATCTGTGCGTAACAATGTGATTTTACACTTTGTCCCTTGAAGTGTGGCGTGTGGCAGAGAAACAATACTAAGGGTTTGATAATTAGATGAAGTCCTCTCTCATTCTCTCTATCTCTCTCCTCTCTCTGTTCCCTCTCTCTGTCTCAATCACATAACATGAGTATCTCTGTGTGCTCGCTGCCTGTGTCTCCTCTGCCGTTACCCTCTGGCTCCCTCTCATTCTGACAAACTAGGACATGAAAATAAGCCTCCACAGTGCCAGGAGAATGCTAAATACAAGGCCTTTTTTCTTTGGCAGTGCCTCTTTAATCAACTTCCTCTTATCTCTGCCTTGCATCCCTTGTTTCTCTCTCTTCAGAATGTAATGGAGGAGAAATCTGTACCGCCAACGTCTTTTCCTCTCAACACTCCTTCCTCCATCCTCGCTCGCTTGTTCATTCGTCTGCCGTTGTGTTTCTCCCTCTCTCCCTCAATCTCTGCCGTTCCTCTTGCCACCTTGCTTATTCTCGCCATTCTGTATCTTTTTCTGTCTCATTTCCTCGTGCTTTCCTTGCTTTGCCCCTCAACTATTTACCTCTTGCCTCGCTGGTTTTCATCTTCTCTGTGGCTCATCCCTCTTTGCTCTCTAATTTCTGCATTCCCTCTCCCTATTTATACTTCCTCTTCCATCTATCTCCTCTATAAACCTTAGCAATTGTCTTGCTGCCCTCATTAAGAGTATTACAATGTGCTCTCATGCACCAGGTAGCATGGTTGACGTATCCAAAGAATGAGTCAGCTCTACGCTGGTGGACATTCACATACCAGAAAGAAGCACAGTGATGCATAAAGGTGTAATTGAGTCAATGGATTAATTACCGTGATATCTATTGGACCTAAAGTGATCCTCTTAAGCGCAAGACCATCCCACTAGAGCTCTGGTTCGTACAAGAATCAAAAGCTGAGGAAAAATAATAACAATCTGTATGTGTGGGCACACTGTAATGTAGAAACTGTACAGGATCCATAGGTTTCTTGTTGGGCTTTATTTTGTAAAGTGGTTTAAGTGAATTATTATGTGTATGTGTGAGAGAGAGAGTAAAAACCAAAAGTAAAGCGAACTCCACCTGAATCCCAAACACTCTTAATAACAAAGTGCATCCTCCTGCTTTCCTTTGCTGTTTTCTGTTGTATCCCTTTCTTTTGTTCCTGCCTGTTCTCAGTTTCCTATGTTTCCACAGCAATATTCATTGTTGTGGATGTGTGTGGTATTTATGTATTGGCTAATAAATCCGAGTTGAATGGATGCAGGCCAGACTCCTGTCGAGCATGCCTGCTTAGCATCAATTAAGTTTGCTGTGGACCACAGGGCCATTTTCTCTGCTATTATCTCTGTATTCCCACCCTTTGTCTGTTGCTCAGTGGTTTCTCTTTGTTACTTTGCTTTTCTTTTACACTCTGCTTTCCAGCTTGCTCTCCTTTTTATTCAGTCTCTTTCCTTCATTTCCTCATTTCTTTCATTTCGTCTTTCCTTCTTTGCAAATCAATATTGACCCTTCTCCCTACACCACTCTCGCTTCTCTCTCTTATTGATTTGATCTGTGTTTTAAAAACGGAAACTAAGCTCTGGTGGAGTTTGGGTGTGGTAAGAACTCAAAGCAGACTGACCACACGGTTGTGTGATAGTCAAAGTGACATGTTTGAATGCAAAAGTTAAACCACACAAATGTATTGAATGTGTCTGCTGATCATAGCACCTTTGAGGCTAGTTGTGCCCTGTGTAGTTATCTATAATCTGAAATTTGGTTACCATGGTAACAGGTGAGAACATCAGCACATCGATATGGAGAGTTTTCCTTAATAGTTAGGAAGAGAAAATAGCTTACAACAGATGTGTTGTGCATGTGGCCATGTCTTACAGAAGTGGGTTAAACTTAGGTCGTGACCAGAATCCTTCATTTGTGTTTGTGATGTAAACATTCTGTAGATGCCTCATTTTCAGCCTCTGTTTATGTGTCCATCATTATTTATGACAGAAGAGGTCAAGTTGAAGACTTGATTACTGATGCTCATAAACAACAATGTCTTTGTGAGCTCTTTGTTACCATTAGAGAAGATAATGAATGCTTTCAACTAGAGTGAAGTCCAGTGTAACTAGCTGTCAATCACTGGAATGAAATCAATGATTTTTTTTCTATGCGTTGACAATGCAGACAATGATTTACCTGTCCGCATGTGTGACTTCATGTTTACAAATTCTTGGTTTGTATTCAGTTAAAGCTGTTGTAAGCAATTTATTTTTGGCACCGTTGAGCAATAATTCCATAATAATCTTTCATCAGATTATAATTTACGTTTTCTGAGAAGAAAATAGACTTCTGCACCTCCTCTTGGCTCTGTTTTCAGGCCGTGCCGGGAGACTTTAGCCAGTCACAGGACATTACAGAGAGAGAGCCGTTGTTCCTCCTCTTTCAATCAATACACTCATCTTTTTTTATTTAGAACCCTTTCTTGCTGCCTTGGTAGAACCAAAATTGGCTAATTTTCAGGGTCACATTTCTCCCACCTCCAAGTTTCTGTGTAAGAAAAGGCTGTAGCCAATTACTCCGTGAAAGGAGTCAAACACTAGTCCTCCCACTCTCACTTAAGCCCCCACCACCCCCAACCCTATATTGCCCTTTTTCTTTCTCCCAGTAGGGTCAAACATTACACTGCTGCTATCAAAGAGGGCCAGATCAGCCAATAACATGTCAGGTCAAGCCCTGCCTTTCTTGCTTCAACTTCTATCTTCTCCTCTCCCTTTCTTTTCTGTGTCTGTCTTCTCTGTGTTATCCTTATCATAATAGAAGGATTAAATATTGTATTAAGCTGAGCTAAATTGCGGATGTCCAGGGGATGTTACGGAGTGGCTTAAACATTGTCCCTATGAATGAATGTTTTTAAAGGGTAAAGGCTTGAAAATCCCAGAGACACCCTGCCAGTTTGGGAGTGCAGATAAGTCCAAAGGGAAGGAGACAATTAAACCTGAGGATTCGATCCCTGTAGCTGAGGCAGATGGGGAAACGAGAAAGTGAGAAAAACCGGGTGATAGACGTAAGAAGGCAGACTGAGATAAGAGACGTGGTAACATAAGCAGAAGAGGAGACAGATTAACAGGCAGACTCAACAGGTTTCCTTTACACCTGGAAACACTGTAAAATGCATCATATCCAGAGGTAATTAAGCTGGATTTTATTTACACGTGGGATACACTGCAGTCTTAGTTCTCCTGCCAAACACTGGTGTCACTTCCTCAAGTATAATTTATATCTTTTCAAACTGACAGGAAACATATTGTAAGTATGATGGCCATACTTCTTTTTACAAGCATCAATTTACATATCTAAATGCCACCTGTTAGTTTTGCTTAATATTAGACTAAATAAATTTGCATTGTGACAAAACAAGACTACAGCCATGCTAGCAGCTCTGCGAGGCTATACTTAGGCACAGTGCTTCAAGCTTAATGCTAACATCAGCATACCAACATAGCTACTGTACAGTGACAATGTTAACGTGCTGATATTCAGCAGGTATAATGTTTACCACGTATACCATCCAAGTTTAGCGCCTTAGCCCGCTAACATTTGCTAATTAGCCCTAAACAAAGTACAGCTGAGGCTGAAGAATGTCTTTAGTTTTGCAGGTATTTTGTCATCAGTCAAAGTGTGGGACATGGTGAACTTTTGACCTGATGATGTTTACCAAGTTACATGAACATGAATGTCTGTACATCATTTCATAGCAGTCCATCTAATAGTTATTGAGACAAAGTCAGAGCATCACTAAGTCAATAGGATTCAACCTCTGAGGACTATAAATATCTGCAGAAAACCAACCGACATTGCACTGCATGAGTCATGCCGCTAGCAAGGCTTAAAAAAAAGAAAGAATTTATTTTCAATCATGTACAAGTCAAGGCAGCTATGGATCAATGCTGCAAGACACACTGATAAAGAGACAGACAAAAGGTAGGAACTGGAGACAGAAAGTTGAAAAGATGTCCCGTGTAGTAGGAAAACTTATCATCTTTTAATAATATAATGTAAAAGGGCATCTCTTCTTTTTGTCCTCATGTCTCCTGATGATCATTGAGGAAACAAAAGACCTGCAGACTAAGAAAATAATCCCTGTGGAGCCAGATAGTACAATGAAAGGAAAGATAGCACATATTTCATACATATACCATCACAGATTGTCTTTCTACTACGGAACAGCTTGTGTTGTATCGTGTCTTGGTTAATTAGTGATTGTATCAGAATATAATAAGAGCCAAGAGACCTGACCTGTGTCTCAGCGTGTCGATACCTCAGTGTTTGGGAATTACGCAAAAGAGATGTAAAGGTTTGATCCCATTGTTCATAAAACATGTTATTGATGATTTGAAATTAGATTTTTAAATTAGGCATGACTGACCAGACGGTAGACGAAGATCATATAAAAGACATAATTGAGCATAAAAAACCCCCTAAAAGGTACATCAGTAATTCATTGAAACTTTTTTTTAATCATTAAAAAAATCAGAGTTCTAATATTCTAATGATGGCAGTTTAAGAAAATCTAAATATGTTCCTATATTTCATTAAAATATGGAATATCAGCATCTTATGTATCATCAGGAAAAGTGTCAAGTAATTTGATTCTTGGCCCATTTTCTAGCTTTCAGATTCATATTCACTTACATAAATAACTGGAAAATGTCAGGCAATGTGCATGAATTGAATTCTGTTCAAGGTGAATGTTGCCTCTATAGTCAAATCACCAAACAATGTCATGTTAAATCATCTCTCCGCTGTTTTCCATTGAAGCACTTTGCACTTCTCTTGCACTGACATGAAAAGATTCCTTTAACTTGAGTTTCAAATGTGGTATTAAATCGCCCGTTTTAGTTCTGGAGTGGTAGGAATGTCTCGTGGGAATTTATGTTAATATTTGATATGTTAATATTTGTTTTGCTGTCAGCGAATGATTAATGCAGAGAAACTGAACTCAGGCTTGTATTTCTCCCTATGTGGCCTTTGTTTTTTTGGGGCTCAGTATAGCCATTAACATTATTGTTAGCTGCATCACTAATTCATACACACATACAAAAGCACATATGCATGCACGCTTTTATGCAATACATACACTTGTGCGCACACACAGACACATTACTTTTATGGAAATAATGTTTGTGTTACAAAGATCACTGCCTCATTCTCTCTTTCTGCACAGTTAAACAGACATGCAAACACACAATGGAAACAAAGCTTGAAGGTTCAACCGTAAAAAAAAAAGCATTTCACTAAACTTAACAATTATTACATAACAGAAACACTCGATAGACTGGAGGGTTTGATGTGTCTTCATACGAATTCTATAGCTACTGGGCAGATCAAAGCGTGCAGCAAACAATCTGAGCTTGATTGTAATTCTGTGTTAATTTACATAATCACTATTATAATAACATACTGGTAATTCTGTATACTTTGGCCTTTGTGCTGCAATTAAGGGTAACAATGGTGATTACCATAATCACGTTTGAAAATACACTGGCCTCAATGTTTCACACTTATGTGGTGCACTATTCAGTACACTTTAAATGCTTTCCAAGCTGCCTGTAATGTGAATGATCGCTTTTATCTGATATATCTAAAGGTCTGCTCATCTGACGTACAGCTAAATACTAACAGTGCTTCCCATCTCTTTTTATGATTTATTTTGTACTTATATTTTAGCAGATCCAAGACATCAGCTAGAGACAAATATAGAGGAGACAATATGGCAGCCTAAATGACATATACTAAATGGGAGTTATACAGTATTTGTTAAGATAGGAGTGGATAAGTGATACATTCAAAGGTGTATTTGTCACATACATAAGTAATACGATTTGTGTGATAAAATGCAATTAAATGTGCTAAAAGACTAGTGTGAAAAATAAGGATTAGAAGAAAAAAAAAATTTAATTCAAAGAAATGCTGTTTAACCCCATTAGAATAGCCCAGAAGATAAATGTTGACAGAGGTCAACAAACTAGCCAAACTTCATCACAAAGTGTTTTCGGTATATCAAAAGACCCAAATCCACGCAAGGATAAAAACAAGGATGATTGCGTTACATACGTAAATATGTGAATCATCCACTAATGAATACGCAAGGCAAATGAACTGCCATTCAACTAATTGCAGCTTTATACTCAGCATAAAGCAGTATTATGGGTTGTGACTGATCAGTGTAGCCACATTAAAGTTTGATAGATCTTTGTCTAATGAGGATGGAATGTTTGTGACCTGTGAGCTTGTTCCCGACTCAGTTGAGTACCATAAATAAACACTTATTAGCTCGCTTATTTTTAATTAACTGGCTCAAAACAATAATTAGCATATGAGTTTTATTAATATGGAAGTGGGCCATCAGCATCACTCATTAAATGGAAATGGAATGCTGACTTGTTTGCTCCTCTTGGTCTGATTTGATATGACATGATAGACCGAGAAGAAAAAGATGAGTGCGAGAGAAGGTTAAACATGCAAATAAAGCTGCTACCTCTCAACTATTCTCCTGATGTAACAGGCATACTGATGTGTTTGATGTTTCCAGTTTCCAGAAACCTAAAACCTTTACAGTATGACTACACACGTACATAACTGTAACTCTTGAAAATAAACCTTTATCATAGGCAATCACGGTTGTCAGCGGTCCAGTATTTGAAACTGTGACATCAACAGTAAAAAGTGTGCTTTTACTGCTATGCTAGATACCTCAGCTCTTTTTCGGAATTCAGAGTAGTGAAATTAGGTTTTGAACAAAAAGCTAATAGATTGCTGTAATTCAAGAATACCCCCATATCTTTCTTATAGCTAAGGCAATTATAGGGGACAATGCTTAATCAGCTAAATTCTAGAGGCCTGGAAGGATATTATCAGGTCGACTTATGCCCCCAATCCAATAGCTGTATACCACTAAAAGTAAAAATTATATTGTCTCAGACCAATGATAAAGGGCAGCCTGTAAAGGCAAGAGAGTTAGATAAAATAATCTGATGATGGGATGGAAATTTGCAAATGGGATTAAAAAAAACAGTAGGATATAAGGAATAGAAGTATTATTAAAAAAGTGAATTAGTAAGCCACCATTGGTGGTAAAGTGTACAGGAATGAATTGTGATTAGGGAAGCTTTAAGGGCCAGGAACACCAGGATTTATTCATTCCAACAGAATTGCCGCGATCAGAGCATTCACTCGAGGAGGCGAAATAGATCTGTGCAAATGATTCGCGTATAGCTCAATTTTGCAAAACTTTTTCATGCAAATTTGCACTGTTTGCTTATTGACTGTTAGCAAGCTCAGACAGCTTATTGTCCTCCTTCAATCATTTTTTATTCAACAAAATGGTGCCAGGGGGAAGTAAACAGAACAGTACTAGAGATACAATAGAGAGAAGCTCCAGGGGCTATTGTGACTGACACAGTAGCCCAGCTGGGCTGGTTAGCTAGCGAGCTAATCTCCAACTAGCTCTTTGAATAGTCACAACATTGCAATTTCCAGCACCACCTATTTCATGTAGAGGAGTGATTCTTCGTGGTGTGTTTGCTTAATACTGTGACAGCGGGATTAAGAGCAGGTGAGGTGGAAAGAGCTGGTCAGAGAGAGCGAGAGAGAACTCTTTGGAGTATTGCCCATTATAATCTGAACATTATAACGAATTAGCTTACTTTGTGCCATCAGTCCTTAGTCTATATGCCTTAAAAAGCACTTACATAATATTGAATTTCTCTTTTTTGGAATCAGCCTATTAAATATTTGCACAATTATACAGAATACACTAATTATCCACATGCATTTACTGCAGTATATCCATTTTTGCTCAGAATACTGCATATTTGCTATACATGATTGCAATGTAATGGCAAAAAATAGGTACTATTGAATATCTCCTGTGTGTGTGTGTGTGTGTGTGTGTGTGTGTGTGTGTGTGTGTGTGTGTGTGTGTGTGTGTGTGTGTGTGTGTGTGTTTGTGCGCGCGCGTGCGTGCGTGCGTGCATGCAGTAAGTACTGTATGCTAATGTGTGTGGGTTACTCTAAATGGAAGTTTGGATTTACAGCAGTACATTTCATATTGTTTTTTTCCCCATGATATTTAAAATGTAAATATGCAGATGACTCATAGTGTGTTAAGGTAGGGTTAGCAGATGCCGCAGCGTGCTTCACCAGTGAGGGAGAAGGATCCTGTTTACAGTAGAATATGTAAAATAATGGGGAAAAAAGTCTTTGTTTTGCATAAAGATTTTGTTTGTTTTTGTCTTTTTGAATCACTAATGAAATAGAGGGAAAAATATAACAAAATATATTACATTTATTTGGTAAATAGCATACATTAATGGTTAATGGTACTCATTTAAACACATAGAGCCAGGTTTACTAAGGCTTTTGCGTCTGTTTTTTAGGCAAAGAATACACATTCTGCCCCAAACACATACAGTGTATTTATCAAGCAGACGCAACGGACTTTGCGGGTCATTTGTGCGAGTGTCTGCAAGGTGCCCCTCTATCCTCATTGCATATGTGTTAGAGGGAGTATCGCTCAAATAGTAGAATGATGCATATTAACAGAGGTTGATTGTGTATGCCACTGGATTTACTAAGGTCACGCTATTGTGACTGTCAGTTTTGCGAGGAAAGTAAACACAGCTCTGATGGGATTTACAGTAGCCTCAAGAAAGGTTGTACAGGCGGAAATAAACATGCATTAAATATGGTCTAAAACCTGATTATTAGAAACAAAAATGAAGCAATTAAGCTTTTATTAATGGACACAAACAAACAGTGGATGGGAAAAACTGCGCGTCAATCACTGCTCATGCACACGCATTCATTCTCCCTTGTGGGGGGGAGGGGCTTAGGAGACTGTTTTGGGCTTTAGCAGAAAAAGGGGAGGGACTGAGAAGTTGTCGGTCACATTTTTTGGCTTGTCCTGGATCTTCGCAATCCTACCTACAGCACCTTTAAGTGAACGCTTGGCTGCATTTACCTCATTATCAACATCCATGACAACACCATTTCCACCTATCTGATCCACTCTGAACTCCTTTTTGATTTCCATTACCATACCAGCAGACAGGAATTTACTGAAATCTCTGTACTCCAGTAATTTTGGCAGTTTGTTTGATTGTGTGTACTGTACAGTACATGTGTGTCTTTGCCCCTGCCTGTTTGACCAAATCAGTGTGTGTACGTGTATGACCTTTAGTGTTTCTGCAGGGTTTTTTGTGCTGTGTATGAATATCTGTGTGTGTGTGTGTGTGTGTGTGTGTGTGTGTGTGTGTGTGTAAAACTGTTTTTGATTGACAGCTCTGAGCTAGTGGGGTTGGTCCACTGCTGAGAGGAGATCACAAGAGAGGAGCAAAAATTAGCATGAAAGCAACAAATTATACACGCACACATTTCTACAGTTCCATACGGTACTCGCAACTACGCATATACATACAGGGGAAAGTGTAACCACACTTAAACGCACAGTTTAAGCCCTATTAAATGATTGCATTCAACATCAAATACCTATGATAACGTGCATACCACACACACACACATTTTAAACACACTCAGATGTGTAAAGCCAGTGGTGCAGTCTACATGATACGCAGGTATATGGAGTATACCCACTAGGAAAGGTCAAGGATTTCCGTATACCCACTTACAAAAATGCAAGGATAACGTTACGTAACAATGATTGTTTTGTGATAGAACTTTTACACTTGCCAGATGAGGCTGATTCTTTACACGGTAGCGTTACAAAAAACCTATGGGGTTGTCGCTCTGCAATGCTCCGCTCTAGGACGGGCGAGTCTAATGCTGGAAGGGAAACAATTACAGTATACTCATTGCAAGGCAAGGCAAGGCAGCTTTATTTGTATAGCACATTTCAGCAACAGGGCAATTCAAAGTGCTTTACATAAGAATGATAAAAAAATTTAAAAACGATAAAATACAAGAATAAAAGTTACAGTGCAGTATAAGAAATTAAACATTAAAAAGCAGTTAAAAACAGTTAAAAATATAAAAGCAGATAAAAGATGAGATTTTAGGCTGCAAGTATGGGACAATGTATAAGCCATTGCTCTATACACGTAATCCACCCACAATCCTTGCCCTTCCCAGAACGAGCCGGTCCCACCGGTCTTACTTTTGAATTCTCTTTATATGCTTGTATAGATTGTCATACAGTTTCAACAATGCAACTTCAGTATAAGAAATTAACAATTATTTAAAGAAAGGCAACATCAAAAAGAAAGGTCTTCAGCCTTGATTTAAAAGAACTGAGAGTTGCGGCGGACCTGCAGTTTTCTGGGAGTGTGTTCCAGATATATGGAGCATAAAAACTGAACGCTGCTTCTTGCTGTTTAGTTCTGACTCTGGGGACAGAAAGCAGACCTGGGTGGTTCATAGTGTAGTAGCAGGTGAGAAATGTATTTTGGCCCTAAACCATTTAGGGATTTATAAACCAGCAAAAGTATTTTGAGATCAATTCTTTGAGGCACAGGAAGCCAGTGTAAAGACTTCAGAACTGGAGTGATGTGATTCACTTTCTTGGTCTTAGTAAGGACTCGAGCAGCAGCGTTCTGAATAAGCTGCAGCTGTCTGATTGATTTTTTAGGGAGACCTGTAAAGACACCGTTACAGTAGTCAAGTCTACTGAAGATAAAAGCATGGAAGAGACATAAGTCCTTTAACCCTTGATATATTCTTAAAGTGATAATAGGCTGACTTTGTAATTGTCTTAATGTGGCTGTTAAAATTCAGGTCTGAGTGCAGACACAAAAAAACTAGAATCCACCACTGTGTAAAACTTATAAAAGGCCCCATTAAAAGTCTGAGGAATCTTTCTGATGATGAGAGACTAAAGAATTTTCTTTTTTTCTTTTTGTCTTACTTAATTTTAGCCTGACATCGCCAGACCAAATTGTAAATTTGTCTTAGTTCCAAGCAGCGCATTATCAACATGTGACTTAGAGCTGAGTGACCAGTTCCACCTAGTGTAGATGGCCAATCACAGCACAGTAGTACCAGCCAATCACAGCACATAAGGCCGGGACTTTGCACAAAACATGGGAAAAAATAATGCCTAAGAGACGGAAGTACGGCAAACACATCTTTAAGTGCAGAGATTTACTCTTTAAGTTCAGTTGATTGTACTTATTTTAGTTAAAATATACCATCCAAGTTCAATACTGACGCAATAGCGGCTTCAACAAAAAGTTCCACATCAGCTGCAGCCATCTTGGAAAATGCCTCAGCAGCGCTCCTCTTTACTGTCTTCGTCTCAAACACTCCATACCAGATAAATGGTTGTGATTGGCCCGGCACATCTCAGGCTGCTGGAAATTTGTCTGAAGCACAGGGGGACCAGACACATCTGCCAGAGCAAATAAAACATGAGCTTGCAGATTTGTCTGGTTCCCAAGCAAGTTCATTTTACAAACAAATGCTGTCTCATACTCACTTAGTCCGATACACACTTTTTCCCTCTTTCAACCCTGAGGTCAAGTGTCCAATAATGATGTATGAAATACTCACATTCATATAGCTTCTACTCAACATTTGAGGGCACTCGACCAGCCGATTTTAATTAGCTGATAAGTGCTTGTGAAAGCACTCATGAAGCCCATACAATACATTCATTTAAACTCTTCACAAGCTGAACATAAGTGCTTTTTCTGACGCTTGTATTCTTTACCGTGCTGCTTGTTATTCAGACTGATTGTGATTAAAAGACATTTGTTTGCAAAAGTGATACAATTACTATACATCACATTAGATCAGTGTGAATGAACACCAACTTAAATGTAAATCAAAAAAATCTTACTGTTGTAACAATTGTGAGCCAGATACTTTACTCATAGTGAAGGATACATTTTATTTCCTCTATTAAAGCATTTATCCTAATTCAATTGTAGGACTAAGGATAGAGGATGCTGTATGTTGTACATATTTAAAATCCCTCCGAGCCACACGTGTGATTTGGGGCTATATAATTGAAGTTTAGCTGCTTAGATTAGCTTAGCACAAAGAATTTAAATAGGGGGAAAGAGTTAAACAAAATCTGCCTACTAGCACCTCATTGACACATTATATCTTGTGTGTTTCAACATTACAAACACAAAGTGAATACATTTAAAAAATGCTTACTAAACTAACCAGCTGCTGGCTTGGTAAGAAAGCAAATAGGCATATTTCCCAAAATGTCCAACTATTCTAGATTCAACAATACATTACATTACATGTCATTTAGCTGATGCTTTTATCCAAAGCAACTTACAATTGCTATACATCAGAGGTTGCACACTTCTGGAGCAACTAGGGGTTAAGTGTCTTGCTCAGGGACACATTGGTTGATGTATCGCAGTGATGGATCTCCCACACCAACGGCATATCCACTGCGTCATCACCCCCCCCACCACGCCATGCCATAGTTGGTCACTTCCTCAGAAGTTTGATAAAAAAGGGAAAAATAAATACATATCCAGTGTTTTTTTTAAACAAAGATCTTTTTTTATTTCTGTGGAAAACTCTTCATGCGTTAACTCAGTTTTGGAGGTGCATTTTTTCTTGCAGATATTCATTAAGAACAAAGCCTGTAATTTGCATCTATGATATCTTTTTATCATTTATGATAATGAACACCCACACAGGTTCACAACCTGTATCTGTTCACAATTTGAGTGACAGCTCTGTGTCCAGGGAGTTATCTCCAAGTTACACTCTTCTTACAGTATGCTTAGTTGTTGCTATGGAGATTCTAAATAATCTGGGATATTTAGTTTGTTCCTGGTGGTTGTATATGCACGTGTGTCATCACATATAAGCGGCCTATACTAGATGTATCGGTGAGAGCTTCAGTGTTTTCATTGTTGTTAATGTGTTTGTGAGAATGTGAGTGATGTGTGGAAGCCTAATGCAATATGAGCAAATTTGTATATGTGTGTGTGTGTGTGTGTGTGTTTGTGTGTGTAATGTGCATGTGAGCGTCTGTACTCTCTAGATAAGAATATGGTGTTATTGCTGAATAAAAGCCCTTTAGAATCGGCCCTGTGGGAAAAGTGGACCCAGTTATCAAGGAGCCAGAGACCCTGACAAGATGTCAAGACTGTAGAAATAATATAACATGAGGATGGATAAAAGAAAACCTTAATGACATTATCTGTGTTGCTTTCATTAATTCTGTCTCTTGTTCTCCTTCACTTTTTGATACTCCCACATGCTTATGGCTTTCATACAATACCTAACTTTGACACCCTAAAGATCTTTTTCTTTAGCATTTACATGAAACAAGAACCCGTAAAAAAGCTTAATGGGAGGTTGGACAAACTGCAGGCT
This sequence comes from Perca flavescens, assembly GCF_004354835.1. Classification (NCBI taxonomy): domain Eukaryota; kingdom Metazoa; phylum Chordata; class Actinopteri; order Perciformes; family Percidae; genus Perca; species Perca flavescens. Next base: position 14,020,661 of record NC_041353.1, on the reverse strand, counting down.
TTTAGTTTGATTGGATTTTTTCTGCCCTGACAAACACTAAATGTATGAAGTAAATAAACAACATGATTAAACATACACCAGAAGGTTACATACACTTTGTGACTGTGTTGTTACAATAGATAATTCTTTCAAAGATGGACTGGAATTTTGACTTCCAATTTTACAATTCTTAATTGAATCATGCTTCCAGATATAAAGTTGAGAGGTTTTATCTCAGTCAAAAATAAAATACTTTTTGTCCCTGATTTAACCATTATTTCTCTACACTCAGACACCCAGAATGTATTATTGCACTTATAGCATGGTCACTTACAAAAAGAAAAAGAGCTATGTTTAATAGTTGACATCCATATTTGAATGATGTTAATCAGTTTGTTTAGCTATGTTTTACCAGTAAGAGTTACTGCACTGTTGCTATGGATACCTTAAACACTGACTGAACTATGTCTGAGGTTTCCTACAGATACATGATATGTGTGTAATATAGTGGTATAATGTATGACGAGATGTGAGACATGCCAAGTATAAAAGGCTTGATTTGACTTCCATTATGTTGTTTAGAAGAAGACAAAACCTCTTTAAACATCTTTAGCTGAGTGCTGCTTCATGACTGTCTCTAGTCCCAAACAACCCTATGCCTGCCTCCTGCGCCTGGGGTCCCCAGTATACTATGGCTCTACAGTATCTAGTGTTGCAGCCCCCAGCTATGCATTACAACCAGCCTACTTTCTTAATTCCCTCTAGCAACAGTTTTTCAAGACCATGCCAAACTGGCAAAAAATATGAGGCAAATTATGAAATGAAAATTCACAATTTCCCGAATTCTTTGATGGCTTCAGCTGAAAATTAAGGTGACTGTGAGGCTGAAAATTCATAAGCTCCTTCATGACACAGCTTTGAACTCAAAGTTTATTCCCTGAAAATACTACTCTGTATGAGTAAACATAAGAGAAAAAAAGTTGATATCTAATGTGAACAGATTGTTGTGTCTCTCTGGGCTGCCTGTCTCCACCATCACAACCCCAATCCCAGTGTACCACTGCTGCACCTGCTGCCACTCCAATAAGTTTATTCTTTGGGGAGTGTCAATGAACTCCTTGCTTTTCATGACCCTTTCAAATAAATGTGTATAGGATATAGAAATGACAATTTAAGTAGTTTCTTATATTCTATGTTAGTATTTCAAAAGAATGTTTATAGGACATAGAAAATGATAATTTAAGTAGTTTCTTATATTCAATGTTAGTAATTTTTGTTGTATTCGTTTTGGCTTTATGTGAACATGCACAGTGGAGAATTAAAATACAGTCTGCCTTAACTGCTAACAACAAGTTGGACAAAAAAAGAAGCTGTCATGGCAAAGAATTTCCTGTCTCAACCAAGTTTCAAGAATCTAATTGTCTTTCATATTGTTATAAATAAAATGAATACCAGTGGGTGGGTGGAAAGTAGGATACATTTATTAGTTCAAGTTTAGGTTGCTTTAGGAAATGGTAGGCATGGGTTGTCTACAAGATGCTTGTAGTGTGTTCAAAGACATTTAGTCCCAGGTATTTTTGACTAGATAACTTTGTAGCCTACTGGCTGCTTGACAGCTCCTCTTTTGCCATAGGAAGACAAAGTCTCAGCCAGCACATAGCAGTTCTATCTATCTATCTAATCAACAAAAATGATGCACTGCTATGATTCCTGACATATACCTTGGCTCTGAAAAGTGAGATCTGTGCAGGTCAGGCAGGTCAGCAGCAGTGTGCACAATAAACCGAGGAAACACAGGTTGAAGTGGTTTCTGCTGGCAAAGCTGCTCAGTGCGTACAACCCAACAGCAGGTGGAAGCAAGATGTCTGACTGAGCAGTCTGATTCACTTAATGAAAGCAGCAACTAGTTGTCAGCTCAGCAGTGTTTTGCTTGCGGGACACAAGTTTCCAGTGAAGGATCAAATGTAGCTTGTGAATGCCATTGGTTTCTTTGAGTTTCTTAGCTCTACACAAACACATTTGTTCCCAATATTTTAGAAGAAGCAAGCTATTAAATCTGCACTTTAAATGCATGAACTTCCCTTAAGGGTATATAGGTTAATCTTAGATTAAAGACTTTACTATGGTTATGTGGGAGCAATGACATTGTTAGCCTAATTTCCGCTAAATAGCACTAATGCACTTACTAATGCTCTCACTAATTATATTAAATTGGCAGTAACTGTTCAGTACTAGTCAGCTAGTTGATTTAGATTACTTACGTGCATATTTTCTTCAATGTTACACTGCAGAAAATCTGCAGTTTAATAGTAATGTTGACTCAGGTTAAAGACAGAACCGAAACAGCTACAGCATCCACACATCACACAAAACAGCAGTGGTAAAAAGTAACAAAGTACATTTACTTAATTACTGTACTTAAGTGCAAATGTGAGGTACTTGTACTTTACTTGAGTGTTTCCATTTAAGCTACTTTATACTTTAACTTTAAGAGGAAGATATTGTACTTCACTACATTTATTTGACACCTTTGCAGGTCCAGATTTTAGATACAAACTACATGATCAACAAATAAAATGCAATTCATTTTACATCAATTAATAATAACATCCAATAATATTATGCATATGATAATAAAATACTTTGAACCTTTAATTTTAAGTAAAGTAGTTCTTCCACCACTGCAAAACAGAAATGATTACGCATGTATTCACTCGGAAGCACATATGTTATCTTATATTTACAAAAAGCATGATTCTGCATCAGTAAAACAGACAGAATAATAATCTGCAAAATGTTTGCTGTCAGATATTCTGTTGGAAACAAACATAGGCTATAGGTTAATGTGGTGAAGGGTAAACTAAAGCTACTTGGTTAAAGGTTAAACAAAGAGGGTGTTTGTATAAATAATACAAATGTAAGCACTGAGTACTAGTATGAGATGTAACCCTACGTTTTATTTATTTTATTTTTTTTCTATGCTATACTGTATCAATGTCGCACAACTTCCAACACTGGCACAGAATGTTTGCTATAAATTAATAATTCAGAATGCTTGCATATAGATGTCTTTTTCAAAAGAACTGAATTAGTTAAAGGCATGCTGGTGTATGTCCCAGAGGGCTGTTAAATGATAACACTTTTGCTGAGCCTTCTGTTTTTCCTGTTATTTTTGCATTTATATTCCCTGCCATATTAATCATCTATACAATCTCACTTCTATACTTGCTCCCCTGGCTGCCATATCAACTGTACTGTTGGCTCATTTTCATGATTCATTCAGTTTCTTAATTCTATCATTACAGTGCACACACATGCGCAGTTATGGCCTAATTTATTACGAGACAAAAGGTCTCTCCCTGGTGGTACTGCTGGTGCAGTGGGCTTTCAACTAACCATTTAAAATGCCTCATCTCTGATCATGAGGCAGCAAATTAATATTTCAAAGATTTTATGTCTATACAGGCATGCATCTGTGTGGCTGTGTGTGTGTGTGTCTTTGTTGTCAGTATCTACAGTATGTTCTTCTGTATGCAGATGAGTGTATTGGCGTGTGTGTGTGTGTGTGTGTGTGTGTGTGTGTGTGTGTGTGTGTGTGTGTGTGTGTGTGTGTGTGTAATAATGATGCAGTGGTTTGGCAGCATTGTGCCTCATAAAACAATGGCCATCAAGTGTCATCTATTGCCACTTCTCATTATAGCCACATTTCTGCTAATTCAGTCGCATTATTAAAATGACATATTACTATTGTGTTTATTACTCTATTAGCTTTCTTGTCTGTTGTCAAATCATCACTTCTCATCCATTTTGTCAGATTTTTTTCTCAACTGCCAAAATATAAATTCATTAGGAAAGTGGTTTTGCATGTGTAAAGATGCACCTCCACATACACACACATACACATTAACCTAGTAATTTCTTGTAGCCAGCCCTTTATTGAATGAATGCAGTGAATACTATACCATCTGCTTGCTCTGCTGCTGAATGCTAAGTGGTATTCTGGCATGTTTGTATTTTTTTCCTTTCTGTTTATCTTGATTTGTGTCTCTGTTTTCTCACCTTCTCCGTTGTGAAGCTCATGTCTGTTGCTTCTTTGGAATCCAGTTGAATGTTGGCGTAAAAGCTGATTTGGTTGGCTGACAGACCGGGTGAGGGAATGCCTGGCCCGCTAAATATTTAGGCAACTTTTCTGACTGGCTGACTGGGATTTTTTTGGCTGGATGGCTGACTGGGAGCCTGGCTGACCACCAAATGACGTAGGCTTCTTTGTGGCTGACAGGCTGGCTGGCATTCATCGGGCCTGCTGTATGACTGGGTGATTGAACGACTGCCTGTGTGACTTACTAGCTGGCTAGTCCTCTGGTTAACTGAATACATGAATATTTGGCTGGCTAACTGGAGGCTATCAGAGGGTTTAGTTTGCTGACTTAAATGTTTGTCTGTCTGACAAATGGCTGTTTGTCCATGTAACTTGCTAACCTGTTAATAGGTAATGGCTAGCAAGCTTTGTGGCCTAGTTTAAAGGAATTGTTGGACTTATTCACTTTCTTAGCTAAGGTTATATAAGAAAAATCAATACAACTATAATTTCTTTATGTTAAATATAAAGCTAGACTTAGATAGTATAAACACTGGAGACAACTAGCCTGGCTCTGTCCAAAGGTAACAATAAAAAACTACATATAACCAGCAGTTAAAGTTGTCCAGAACAATCCGGAACGGCATTCCGTCACCTTCAATTAATAGGTAAATTAATCTAATTGGCAGTCTTATACATCAGTGTTTCTCCTTCATTTCAAATAACGCCAAATACCCATTCCAGCCATTCCCCTATTTAATCTAAGCAGCACACCATGTGAGTCCATGACAGGCAAGTGTCTGTGATTAGTTTAAATGTATTTAATAAGAGCACCTAAACTGGTAAAGTCAGTTAAACAGGTGAATATTACTTTGTTGGTAACCTACTGGTTACAAACAGGCTCACTAGTGAACGACACGGTAACGTGCTGCAGATCTTTTTTATTTTTTATTTGTTTAAAACAGATTGTCGATGCTGTTGTGCCCTCATTGTTCTCCTTGAAGTTAGCTGAAAGTGAATCTTGCCCTGGTGTGTTTTTATGTGGAATGACTGCGTCAGGGTCTGTTTAAAAAATAGGCTTTTGGGGCGCCCTGGTAGCTCACCTGGTTGAGCATGCGCCCCATATAGTAAGGCTCAGTCCTTACCACAGCGGCCCAGGTTTGGGTCCAAGCTGTGGTCCTTTGCTGCATGTCATTCCTTCTCTCTCCCCTTTCCTGTCTTCAGCTGTCCTATCAAAAACGGCCCAAAATGCCCCCAAAAATATCTTTAAACACAAACTGGTGATACAGGAACCTAGGAGGCATTTTGGCTTGCAGTTAACACACCAGTCATCGTTTTAATGAAAACTCAACTCCTGGCAATTGCTCCATTGTGTTCTTCCCCACTGTTTTAGAAGAAGGAAATAATGGGTGAACCAGCTTTAAAAGTGAGTTGTCTTTGCTGTGTAGTGGATAGAGACTTTAAAGTAGTAAGAAATTATAAAGCATGACATTTGAGAATGGAATTTAGAGTGTCCCTGTCAGCTAAACTGTTATTTTGGATGTAATATAAAGTCTATACCTTTCACATAATAGGTCTTTGATATATTTTTAGTTTGGGGTTGCTGTCTTTGTTTTGTGGTTATCCATTTTGTTTCTTTTTAAGAGTTAATATTAATTCCATACTGTATGTAACTTCTGTGTCATAGCTTGGATAGTTGGTGATGTTTTGGCATGTTTTGCAGTGATGTGGCCTCTCATTTTCATTCATACTCATTTTTGAAAAAGTGTTTGCACTCTTTGTACAACAAATTGTCTGCGCAGGAAAGAAGCTTCCTCTGAACCTGCTGGAGCGGAGAGACCTGAGACACCTCCTGGACAGGAGTGGGGTGAACAGGCTGTGGTTGTGGTGAGAACAGTCTTTCATGATGCTGCGTGCCTTACGCTGGATGGTCACAATGGAGGGGAGTGAGGGACTGGTGATGCGTTGGGCAGTTTTCACCACCCTCTGCAGTGCTTTCCGGTCATGGGCAGAGCAGTTGCCATACCAAACTGTGACACAGTTGGTTAGGATGCTCTCAATGATGCAGTGGTAGAAGTTAACCAGGATCTGAGTTGACAGGTGGACTGTCTTGAGTCTCCTCAGAAAGAAGAGATGCTGGTGAGCCTTCTTGATCAGGATAGAGGTGTTGAGGGTCCAAGAGAGGTCCTCAGAGATGTGAACACCTAGAAACTTGAAGCGGGTGACACGCTCCACCTCAGTCCCGTTGACGAGGATGGGGGTGTGTGTGCCAGCTTTAGACTTCCTGAAGTCCACAATGAACTCTTTGGTCTTCTTGGTGTTGAGAGCCAGGTTGTTGTCAGTGCACCACGAGGATAGGTGCTGGACCTCCTCCCTGTAGGCCGTCTCATCGTTGTTGCTGATAAGACCAATCACCGTAGTGTCGTCTGCAAACTTTACAATGATGTTACAGCCTTGTACAGGTGTGCAGTCGTAGGTGAAGAGGGAGTACCCTGTGGTACGCCGGTGTTCAGGGTGATTGTTGAGGAGGTGTGATTATCTAACCTAACAGACTGAGGTCTGTTGGTTAGGAAGTCCAGAATCCAGTTAGAGAGGAAGGTATTGATGCCCAGTTCACTGAGTTTGGTGATCAGTTTGGAGGTGATGATGGTGTTGAATGCTGAATTAAAGGGTGGGGAGTTGGTAGCTTTGTAGTCTGTGATGGCCTGGATGCCTTGCCACATGCGTCGGGGGTCAGAGTTGTTCTTGAAGTGAGCCTCAGTCCTTAGCATGTGGTAGTGCTTGGCTTTTTTGATGCCCCTATTCAGGTTAGCCCTGGATGAGTTATAGGCTTGAGCATCATCTGAGCTGAATGCAATGTCACGTGCCTTCAGCAGGAGTCTGACCTCACTGTTCATCCATGGCTTCTGATGTACACTAATGTGAATGCATTTCATATTATCCAAGAAAAGCCGATGCGTACTGTCATGGGGTTACCCCATGCCTTCATTTAAGCCAGTGGTAGCATTGGTTCTAGCATGCTGAGCTAACCCTAGCATGAGCATTAGCATATGACTGGTAGCATTAGCATTACCATTAGCATGTGGGCTAGCATCAATGGAAACATGGCTTGTCAATTCATGTTATTTCCTTTCAATGTATTTAAGTACTAGTCGAAAGAGTAGAAAGCATGATTTGATAAATACGACTCATACACAGTTCATTTCAAGGCATTTATTTTAGGTTAGTGGATTTACCCAAGGTCATCAAAATGTTTCATTCACCTGTTCTCATGTTCAAGCAGGGTGCTGGGTCGAAGCGGCAAACAGGAAGTGACAGAGTCTGGAGTAATTTGTAGGGGGGAGGACCTGGAACAGTCCAAGTGTAAGCCAGTACAGAGGGGGTGTGCTGGAGTGTCTATGTTTTCTGTTTTTGAGAAGCTTGTTCAGCATAACATTTAATTGCTGGTTTTATAGCTGGTATCTTGTGTATTGATGTAGCCAGAAATGTTGTGGAAGGTTGGGGTAACATGATGAGGTTGATTGATTTCCAATTAACTTTGGTTTGTCTTGTAGGAGGAGCTTCAGGTATAAAGTAAGGAGGCAGAGGCTCCTCAGGGGGAGAGAACAGTTTTGGCCTGGAAGGGTGCAGGTGCTAGAGCCCAATAGTCAGGGCATGATTTAGGCTTTTGTTTTGTTTAATATTTGTTTAGTATGATCATTTAAATAGTTTGTACTTAGTTTCTTTGTTGTTTTTGTTATTTTTGATATATTTTTGATATATTTTTATAATAATTCATCCATGCACTACCGCACTTTCCCCATGAATGGGGGAGAAATAAAACAAAGCACCCGGTGAAGAACTCCTGAGTCCATGTCTCCTCCTTCCACCATGGGGCTAAACCTTACACGTACCTATTCAGGATTCTTACAGTAGCACCAGTATTTGCAAGAAAATCTATTGTTAAATTAAATTTTTTTTACAAGTCAGTCAGTGCAATTTTTTAAGACAGCCTAACTGGAAAATCTTTGTTTGTTCTGCAAATTGGCTTTCTCTGCCCACTGTATGCATTTGATTTGGCAGGTGTCGGATCAATAGAAGGCTTTTGTTGTGAGCATTTGTCTCTCTGCCTCTCTGTTAGTGAAGAAATGCTGAGTCAAGAGGCAAATAATGCTACTTAGGATTGCTTCCCCAGCCTGCAGTTGATTGGGTGTATGTGTACGTGTGTGTGTGCATGTGTTTGTGTGGCAATTGGAGTGCTCTTACAATTGGATGAGTTGTTTATCTCTGCAGTGTAATAACTGGATCGTTCAGGTTAAATAAATGGGCTTAGTTTCTTTCTCCTTTTTTTCTCTTTATCTCTGGGCCATTTCAGTATAGTTTTTCAACATTAATAGAATATATTAAATGCTTTTATTTATGCATGCAACACCTTGACGATAATTTCAAGCAATACAGACACCACCGTAAATACCCATATGACATAGGACATGTTACTTAAAATTCAAGTCACCCTTCACAGTGGAATTTTGGTGGTAACGTTACCACATGGTGAACAACTGAATTGCTGAAACTGATTTACTGGTGTTACAGAAAATTGCCATTTTGGCCCCTTGTTGACACATCACCAAAAGGCTGTCAAATTAACGAGAATAACTGCAAAACAACAAACTTAAACGCTGGTGCAGTTTGCTCCCTTTGTCTTAACAACCAAGCATTCAAACTCAATTTCTTCTATCTTGGCCATGAAGGTCTGGATTACCTTAATAATGTTAAAATAAATGAGTCAATGTCTAGAGAGAGGCTTTATTTGTCCTTTGACTGGATGTTTAGCAGTGAGAATATTTATCAGTGTCCTGCAGCCTTGACAACATTTTCATTTCTTACCGTTTTCTTTGTGCCAAAATGTGTTTATGCCCCAAGGCCTTCTCAGCATCAGGTCCTGTGGCCTCTTAGTCTTTGAAGTATCTCTTTTGCTAAAAGCCTTGGGTGGTTATTTGTTGGCAGTCTTTTTTTCAAGTAGAAAATATGGTACAATATTTGTGAAGTTAAACAGTGGTAGGTATTCAGTTGTTGCTCAGTAGAGTGTACGCCAGTGGTGGAATGTAACCAATTACATTATTCAAGTAATGTACTTAAAGGTCCAGTGTGTAACGTGTTTAGTTGTTCATTATCAAAATCTGTGTTGCTCGTTCACAAACTTGTCCTTTTTCATGAATATTTACCACCACCATCAATTCCAAGTATTCCTTTCGGCTTTAAATTTTACATTTGCATTCGCATGAACTGGGGTAGACGCTTCATATTCATGCGCCATCTTGAAATACGTTAGCCGGTAAGGGACACACAGGACATACTGCTCCGCCTTTCGCGTTTTCGCTGTCACATGATAAACTCACAGGTGCTCGTAGCTTCCCGGCTCGGCAAGTTTGAAGAAGGAAACATGGAGGACAACACGTATTCAAAATCCAAATTTCAGGAACAGGAATCTTCTTCTTCACCCAGAAAAAGAAAAAGATATTGAAAAGCGCAAGAGACCCGCTTTTTGAAGCGTGAAGGCTACCGTAGCTGCAATACGTACTTTGAACTGCGTGGTGCGATAGAGTTGATTGCGATATATGATCTCAACGCTAGATGGGAGAAATTCCTACATATTGGACCTTTAAGTAGAGATTTGACGTACTTGTACTTTACTTGAGTATTTATATTTCATGCTACTTTACTACTCCACTACATTTATTTGACAGCTGTAGTTACTTAACTGATTAAAATTTTAATTTAATTAATTCAATTTTACATACAAAACATATAATGAATTAATAAAATATGATGCACTGTTACAGATTAAGGTTTGGTTAGGTTTAGGGATAGGTCATGGTTTGGGTTTCAGTAAGTACTTTGTTAAGGTTAGGGAAGTGTGGTTTTCATTAAAATGACTACTTCACCAAGTTTAGGGGACCTCGCCATGATTACAATAATAAACGTGGTTAATGTTATGGAACGATCGTGATCACACTTAAAAAATGAATGCTGATGTTAGGTTGGAAACAAAAACCGCAATGTATCATGGTCCGATGTTTTGTTGACCCATCCATCCACCCAACCTGGACTTTCTCACTCAGTAACATCACCTGACACCCATGTCTATTTTTTTGTCTGAGATGGGTATAAACTATTCATTACATGGCCTGGAGACTGTTCTTTTACTCCTGACTTCTGACCCATGTGATGAAATATAAGAATGTAATTGGTGTCTTAGAGGGACTAATATAAGAACAAATGCATAGTCACATATTTACAAAATAAAAGAAAAAAACATGTATCCCTTATTAAACATAAAAGACAACAATAGGAAGGGAAAGTGATGGATGGTGGAGATTGTTGTTGGATGCATATGCAATACAAAATTTAGAAAGAAAAGAGAGATTAGGGAGGATTTGAGCTCTTGCGCGCAGCTATAGAATACTTAAAGCATAGGCCTTAACCTCGCCTTTAGGTACACATATAGCCCTTAGGGCATCTCTCTTTTCCAATTTACAAAATCTGTCTGCTTTATTGAATTTGTGTTTATAATTTTTCTTTTTTCCTTCACATTATTTATAACTTGCTCTTTCACTCCCCTGGCTTGTTGTTTCTTTTCTTTTTATAATCTGTTTAAATGCTCATCTCTCTAACCTCTTCTTGCTGTCCTGTCTTTCCACATTCCCATTCCTTCACTCCGGATCTGCACAGTTTGCATTAATTTCCCATCGGAAAATTACAATGACAGACACACCCCCACAGTGGCCGAATGGGTAGTGTGAGCCAGTGAGATATCAAGCAAAATACACTTCTCATTACAGCGTAACAAAGCCAGGTGAGGGGAAGTGCATTACCAAGCTCGCTGACAATAGTAGATATATGTTCGGTGTGTCACTAAGCTCTCGCAGCAACAGGCAGACAAGCATATCAAATTCTTATTAAGAGCAAGACATGAATTTTTAAAACTAATCCGTCCTCCCCCCTGGTGTTATGTTTCTATGAAACCACATTTTTAAGTACTCAGCTGTTGATTTTTACACTCCCACCCCTCCTTTGGTTTCCACGGGCAGGCTGCTTTGCTAAAATACTTCATTTGTATGGTTTCTTTTTGTAAATTTTCGTATCCATTTTTCTTTGTCTGGTTTGCTTTTCTCTCCCTTTCTTATCACTGTCTCGTATTGTTGATTATTCTTCTGTCTGTTTTGATGTATCAATTTAAGTTTTCTGTTTTTATAAATCTATATTTTCTTCCCATGTCTTTCCTGTTTGTACACCCTGCATTTCGATTGGCTTGAACCCTCTTTCTATCTTCATTTCTTTCCTTCTTCTAAAACTGCCTTAAATGTCCGTGAATCTAATATATCACATCTTCTACTTTTATCTGAGCAACTTAGTTGACATGGTGCAGTGACAGATTTCTTGGCAGTGCATCAGTTAGACTTGTCAGACAGCTGAGCTTGACTCTTTTTTTTCCATAAAATGGTCAACCTCTCAGGGATTTTTCTGTGATTATTCACACACAGTCACATATGGTCACACTTAACCCTTGCCCTTTTCCGCTCATGACTGTGTGAGTGCTCTGTAATGTACCCAGGCACATTGGCACAATCCCCTGGCAATCAAGCTGAGTTGCATGTGTCAACTGTCCTACCAACAGGACAGTTGACACATGCATACACACTGATGCATCTAAATACACACACCAGTCGCATGTACAAGCACCCCTAAATCCAGTATACGTCTGCAATTTAAAATTAAAAAATAGCTACAGAGGCCACAGATTATTGTGATTAGTGTGTTTGAACGGTCCACAGGAGCATATAATGCCGACCCTTAAATGCATCTAGCTAGTTTCCACCAGCATAAAACTTTCAGTCTTCCCAGTAAAAAAAGGCTACTGAATGTCAAATGTGATGGACAACACATCAGACAAAAGGTAGACTACTACTCTACTATTACTATTAGACTTTAGTATTAGAGATGGAATGTCTAAGCAACCCTGCAATTCCTGCAAGAAGGAATCTATTTAGTCTTTCTGTACCGAAAGAGGAACGGACAACCATTAAGAGCAGTCAATATGTTAATTGTTGATGCAATTTGTGTGGAGAAGAAAAGGAAAACAAAGAAAATGATAAATTTTGAGAAAAGCTTGCATAAAGAGAGACAAGGGGAACCTGAACAACTGGATAAAATCATTCTCAGTGCATACTAATGCTGTATTTTATTACAGACAGAAACACAAACGTATCATGAGGGATTTTCAAGGCTTTAGGCTCCTTTTCACCCTCAACCCCAAAGCTCATTAGAGGCGCACTCCTGCTCCGCACAACAACATACTAGTCTGCTCACATATAACAAAAATGTATTTGAGGTAAATGCCGACATAAACACATGCACACAGATCCATACACAGATGTACAGTATGCAGAGATATGCTAAGACACACTCTCTTTTTCTCTCGCTCCCTTCTGACAGCCCAGCTTGGGTTAAGCAGTCTACAGAGAGCTGGTGTGAAAACAGCCAGGCCAAGAGTTAAATGACTGTGGGATTTCTCCTAACGTCAGTGAGAAATCCCCTCTGGTCAGCAAAACCTGCTCACACATGTCAAACTGTCTTGTTAGCGAGCCGTGTGTGGGTGGGGGTGTGTGGGTGTGTGGTTGGGTTGGATAATTTAAGGTACAGGCAAAGAGAGGAGCATTCAGGTATGTTTTACACGTGACAAGATACATAGAAAATAAAGTAAGGCTACCCACCCACAGTCTCAATCTCTTGTGAACCTGAATCATGCATGCAGTAATTGTAGTTCATGCCTGGCACAGCTCACCTTGCGCTTGGGAGAGTAAATAGACTGAGAGCACTGGTTATTTATAAAGAGAAGCACTTATGAGTAATGTTTTGGTGTGCCAGATCAATCAAAGATAAATAGTTGAAAACAATGTTATTGTTTTTTTTAAGTGAAGCACAGGTCAAAATGCTGTAAATCACTGATAGTTATGAAACAATTATACTATTTAAATGGGCTCAAGCTGCATTTTTGTTTTATATGTTAAGTATTCTAATATGAATTGAACATACAGTAAGTGTACTATGGGAAATAGAAGCAATTCAGCTCACGTAAATGGCACAGTATGGAGACTTTTGAAATAAATGCAATTTTGTTAGACCCTTCCTACCTGGTAAATAAAAGTCGATACTGAGCCTATCAGTAGAATGTTTACTGACAACATATTTTACCTGTTCTTTTTATTTTTGCTTGTGATACAATATCCTCTTGTAGTGACAACATTATGCAACTTTGTTATGGTTATGTTGAGACACTGAACTATAACTATATAATGTTAGGGAAAAATGTCATGCCTGCCATCTGCCCAGACCACCTCCCTGGGACTCCAGTGCACATAAATGTAGCACTTGATTTACTCACAATAACTTTCACCTTTAACATAATCCAGGCAGGGATTACAATGTCACCCTAAGGTTATTGTGAAAACAATTTAGTACTATATAAATGCAATTTCTAGGAGACAGGGTTGCCCTGCTGAAATCACTAGTATGACTTGAAGCTCCTCAAGAGCTACAGATATTATAAAATTGTTTTCACAGATTGAGTAATATTCCCTGTGACTATTTACCTGATCTGGATTAATACAATTGGTGGAATTTCCAAGTAGAAATCTGAAAACACTAAAACAAAACAATAAATGAGGCTGCAATGCAGCTCTGTTCTCACATGGAAAAAATTGCAAAATGCAGGGCAACTACCAGGTGTGGATGTGTTTATATTTCTGGATGCTGGAATAGAGCTTTTACCTTTACAAACCATCCCTTGGTTCCCATACAGTAGGGGAGAGTAAATAGTTTACATTAAATCTAATATCCTGTGGTGTAGCATAGTGTACAATAAGGGAATACCACCTCTCCTGCAGTATATAAATAATATATACAGTATTAGCACAATATGGCCCACCACAGCTGAATGAAACAATCCATATGAAGGAGAGGATGTGGGCTCTTGTTGGGATATCATTTAATTCCACAGACAAAATATATACAGTACATATTTAAATTTACATATGTATGACCTTATGGCTGCTGACTGATTATAATTTCTCATCCTTCTTGCAGACCATGAACAAGCTTCTAGAGATGCTTGATTAGACAGATGGACTCAAATCCATCACTAGGCAGATGGCATAAAATTGTTTATAGTTGCAGCCACTGAAATAGCCCACAGATACAAAAAGGCCATCTGGGTACATGTGGGGTTTCCAACATGAACTCATCTTTTCATTTGTCATTTACTATCACAGAATCCAACGTAGCGATCCCCAATGCTCTTGTAAGTAACTACCAATGCAGAACGTAGCTTGTGACTGTAGGAAAAGGGGTGATTATGATTGGGGTTAAAGGATAAATCCGGTTTATTGCAACTTGGGTGTTATTTTTGTAGTTTTGGCATTGATTTCTATCGGCCATTATAACATTGGGACAATTGCTGAGAACTGGGAAGACGCCAACATCACTACAATGAAGTCCAATGGGGCAGGAAACATGACGGAGTCTGTAAACTGTGATGGATGTTTACCATTGACAGTTTAGGTCAAGGCCCACTTGTTTGTTCTGGAGCATTTGGTCATGTCATACAGACTTTCCATTATTCGGAGCACTTTCAGGAGTTTTTTAAAGTGGAGTGAGTGGACATTTAGTTTGTTTTTAAGGTCAAGAATGACATGTTGATCTCAAGTTTTGAGTCAACATGTATAATAAGTGTTAAAAGTGCTCAGAAGAATGGACATTTTTAAAGACATATGGTCCATCTCACTTTTTTTAATGACGACATCAACCAGATTTCACGCTCAACACAAAGCCAGAAAGACCCACAGCAATGTACGCTATCGGATCCACACACCTGTTCTAAATATCTATGCTTTATCACCAATACGAGTGTATCTATACCTAGCTTGCAACTTTATGTGCACTGACCACTTATCGGCTATCATATTCGGTTACAATTTAATTGAAGGTATCTACATAATAGTGACATGACGCTGTCATGAACATGTCATAAACATTATAAACAAGTCATAAACGTTTATGACATAACGCTTATTTTAGTGTCTTTCGGTTTTTGTCATGACAAGTTATGGTTCGGGTTAGGCTTAGGGTTCATGTGTCATGACTGTGTCATGACAGTGTCATGTGTACATGACTGTGTTATGTCACTCTTATGTAGATACCTTCAAGTAAAGTGTTACCTCATATTCTTAAGTAATAGCTGACCCTGCAGAGGCCAAGTTGTACTATTAGACATAGTATATAGTATAAGAAAGCTGATACTGCTGGCTTGGCAGCCCACTCAACAGTTCACAAACTAAACTGCTCCAATAAATATAAGCCTCATTATATTGAGTGTGCGAGACAGTGATTTGAATTGCAAATGCTTTTCAAATACAGGCCTAACGCGCTAACCTGTTTTGTTTTGGTCAGCTGTGTGTTTGCATATAGAGAATATTCAGTCTGATGAGGTGTCAGAGTTTTCTTTGATGTCCCCCCCCTGATGACCGACAGTGCAGAGAAGCCTGACTCAGCGTCGGACAGATATGGTCTGTGTTGGAGGGGAGAGACGGAGAAAGAGCAGTATAGCATCAGGCCCACCATATGGCTATCTGATCTTTCAGCTTGGACCAATCTGCCGAACCTGTGGGAGCTTGGCTGTATTCACTGCACGCTCCATTTCAAACACCTCCGATATCTGTCAGTGGGCTAAGGCATACCATGTATCCATGATATCCTTTTCACAGATGCTATCATTATCTTGTATTCACTCTATGGACCTTTCTCACAGCAGACATGTTGACTCGTCATAGTAGGAAAAGCACAGCCGAAATTGATAACCTTAACAATGGCTAAGTTTCATCAAGTGTCCCAGTAAGCTATTTCAGTCAGCATGTACAATACCAGGGCCTCTCCTAAGTGGAATGCAGCCATCATTAATGGTTTTGAATACACCTGTGCTTTTCCTACTATGACATGTCAACATGTCTGCCGTGAAAAAGGTCTATAGTGTCAAATAATGCAGAAATATCACAAAGAAAACGGAAAGGAAGTTTTACATTTTGGAAAACACGCTTTATTTTCTTGCAAGAAAGATCAGCGGCAGTCCCATATATCTTCGTTACAAGGCTCCATCCACGAGATGGTTAGCTTAGCTTAGCATAAAGACTGAAAGCACGGGGAAACAGCTAGCTTATCACCCTAGCTTACTAATAATACCTACTATATACGTCATGGGCTATTTTTTTAGTAGGGTGTCTTCATGCAAAGCTGAGATAACAGACAGATGTGGACAGATTTGAGAGTGATATCGATCTTCTCATCCAACTCTCAGCATAAAGGCATCTAAGGCTATTTTGTAAAATGTCAAACTGTCCTATTTCTGTGCGGATCATGGCAGCCACAATCTGGACACAGTCCACAGACACAGTCAGTCCTGCGCTAGCCAACATTGGCATGCCAACCAGTGATGATGCTTTATTGAATCCTTGCAGCAAATGGTCCCCAATCACCGCTGGATATAAAGTGCCCAGGTGTTCATTACTGGCAAATTCAAACGATAACCTGTTTTATCACAGAAAAGACAGGAAAATGAGATTGTTGAGACACAAGTGGTGTCCTGTCATGATTTGAGTTACAATTAATTTGAGATCTTGAGTCATGCTTTGGCGTGTTGTTATTAGGCCAAAGCAGATAAAAGCTTTGCAGAAATAATGATCATGTGGAGAAGAAAGCAGATCCAAATTGGTTATATGCACTTCACACACAGTTTGATCCATGTGGTAGTCCATCACGAAGCACAGTTCTCTTACACACACCAGTGGTCTACATTTACCCAAGTACTGTACTTAAGTACTGCATTAAGATGCTTGTACTTCACTTTATACTTCTAGTCTACTACATCTCAGAGGCAAATATTGTACTTTTTACTCGCATAGATTTGTCTGACAACTATAGTTAATAGTTACTATTCACATTACAATTCTTAATATGCTTTCTAAAAAAAAAAAAAAAACATGTATCTTCAAATTTGATGATTTTGAATGTATTGATAAATTGAAGGATAGAGTGTTCCTTTATGGGTTCAGAAAATTCTTCCACTTGAGCTAAATAAATCCTAAAAAAGATAAAAAATGCATCATCACAAAGCTCAAAAACAGGGCTGTTTTTCTGAGCTCATGAAAAGTTGACTTTTTAGAGATACGTGGTTCTCACCGGACAGCGACACTACAAACATATCTTATAGAACTATGATGCATTGCTGTAGATTAAACAAGCCATCCGTAAATAAATGAGTTAAAATTAGCACAAACTCAAACATCATATAGCAATAAAAATGCAACATACACATTGATGCAGCAGTAATATTAATCCATAAAACATAATATATAATAGTAATATGCATGCGTATCAAACAGAGACAGACATATTTATCAAAACAGATAACACTCACACCCTTTGCTTTGTGTCATTATTAATTCATGGAATCATTTCTGAGGGGCAAGCAGGGAGACTGTCACCGTGATTCCTCATTAGCTCTTATCAGGAACATGAGCTGAGACATAACACAGGCTCATTGTGATCCCAGATACTGAGACAGAGTGAGAGACAGAAAAGGATGGAGATGGGGTTGGATAAAACCCCCAAGAGATCCCATCATATCTGCAGAATGACACTCACACAAGCCTGAATTTTAAGCTGAACACTCAGCCATGTGTACACAGACTCATTCAGTATGCACATACTGCATGATAATAACTTGTTGTGATGAAGCAATTACAGAGTGTCTCCTCAGAGACTTAGCACTGTAGCCTACCTGTGTGAAGAGCAAACTGTCTCCTCTGTGATGCAACACGTTACTGAACATGCTGCTTTCATTTGTTATGTTTGTTGAACTAAATGTTTTCAGTGAATACCTGAAAAAACAACAGAATTCTATGCAATAGAATTGCAACACATACTACTGTTGTGGGGCTTGTGTCCAAGTAAAGACAGCAGGACATGTTGATAAAACTGTGTGCAACTACACCGTGAGATACAGTAGAATTAAAACCGAAATAGCCTCAGATTGATGTTGAGCTTGTGTGTTTTAATTCTGGCCTGTTATGGTATTTACCTATTTTTTTTGACTCAAGAATTGTCAGATTAAATATTGTTATGCACAGTGGAGAACAGTCTGGGCAGAAATAATTTAACATGCATGTTTATGTAACATGTATGTTTTACTGCAGTACTGTTCAAGATACTCCTGCAGCGGCCGCCCTGTAGTACTCATGTTTAATATATGGGATGGATGCAAAATGGCATACTTCTGCATTGGCTACTACTGTACGTTTATGAGTCCATGGCCCATTGATTCCATAGGGACAGGTAGACATGACAGGGTGAATACATCATGTTTAACCAGGCATGAGGGAAATGAACGGGAAGGGAAATCCCCCTTAGGCTAACTGCCATCCACTTCTTTAGACACCGCATCAAGGTGGGTTTGGCAAGATGTTAAGGTGTGTGTTTGTGTGTGTGTGTGTGTGTGTGTGTGTGTGTGTGTGTGTGTGTGTGTGTGTGTGTGTGTGATTGTCTTTGCCATACTGTATGTGTTTATCAGTTTAAGTTAAGACATTTTAAAGTTTTGAAACGCTACATAATGGTAATTTTAGCTTGTGAAGATTTGGTTTTATTGACTATATTGACCATTACAGTTTGTTTAAAGGTACAATATGTAACATTTCTGCATTAAAATGTCTAAAAATTAAACTATACCTATGTTATATATTTTGTTGAGTTGTGTACTTACACTATCCTAAATGTTTCCAACAACGTTCAAACCCAGAGAAATCTGTTATTTTATTTTAATGACATGGTCCGTTTCAGATGATACGTTCAGAGTAATCGTAAATCATACAATCTCACAGAAAGAATAACACTCAGTAACTGTTATACAGCTTGCTTTCTGACACACAGCATCATTTTGTCATTGCTTACATGCCACTTACAACACATTGATACATTTCAATATCGATTGATCCAGTTTAACGCAATGTGCTACGTTAGCGTTAGCTCATGCTAATGCTAGGTGGGTTACAACATCGTTCAAGCTAACGGTAGTAACAGAAAGTAGTATGTTCCATCGGGGAAACAGACCATATCGCCCCAGGTGTCGGAGTCTGGCTGGCCGTGGTGTTGTGCTGAAATTCTCCCCCCTTTAGCGGTCTTCTGGTCTTCTTTACAGTTACATTTGACCCACAAATCGTGACTGTCCTGTGGACAAAAGGTGAAGGTTGGGAGAGACCGAAAGCAACACCCGATGTAGCTAGGCGTATCCTCGGCCAGGCCGTAGCCCCAAAGA
Organism: Perca flavescens; assembly: GCF_004354835.1. NCBI lineage: Eukaryota > Metazoa > Chordata > Actinopteri > Perciformes > Percidae > Perca > Perca flavescens. The sequence continues at coordinate 14,001,204 of NC_041353.1, read as the reverse complement.
TACTCGGCAGTCAGCCCCAGCCGTGAAGTAAGTCTTTCAGCGTATCCTCGGCCGGTCCGGGTCCGAGGCGAAGTAGCTAAGTCTCTCAGAGTTGTTGAGTATCATTACAACAAACCCTTTTCCCTCCGGTGCTGAAAACATCAAAAAAGTGACACTGAGGTGAAATATATTGTGATATTGTTAGCTGCTGGCTAATGTTAGCTTGCTTGGTCGCTAACTGGTCAACTAGCTAGCCAACTTTAGCTACCAATACAAATCGAATCAAGAAAACATAATTATGTGGGGGGAAACTGCAGCTATTTACTAAAGGTAACAAGGATAAAACTGTAATGGATAAACCTATCTGTGAACAGATCTATTTTAATCGGCAATTGTATTAAACTACAACTCCCATAATGCCACTACACAACGTCATCTATAGAGCTCAACAGTCACGCCCCTCCTCTGAGAGACTTTGGGTTCCGGAAGTAAATTTAAGCATGAGTTCAACCAATCAGAGGCGTCACTGTGGGATTGTGGGATTGTTCAGGATTGTGGGTAATGAAGTACTTATCCAAGACATCGCGAATAAAAAACGTTTATCTCAAAACAAGGTTGGTGCCCCATGATTTTTGGCGTCTATATGATTATATAGAATGCTGGTTTTAAGTCTACCATCGACGGTTATCATTTTATGGCTTATACTCCAAATTGTCAATGGAGAAAATGCATTGTATTTTTACTTCCGGAAACCGCTGTGGGCGGGACAGTTGAGCTCAATAGTCCGTGTTTACATTCATTAGCTATGTTTCCATCGACCCGTTTTTATCCGAATTAAGTGATATCGAATGAAAAATGCCTCATGGAAACAGTAAATTCAGATTGAATTTCATGAATATCGACTCAAAGAAAATACGTTCGGTCTCATCGGATTTTCTCTTGATCGATATACGGCTTATGCGATAAACGCTGATTGAAACGTTATTTGACGAATAAATAATGAATTGCGATTACGTTTTAGGTCATTTTATGGTTGCAACCCGCAATAAAACGAAGAAGAACTTTCAGTTCATTTCCGCCCAGTATTTCCGCTCTGTTTGCACACATGACGTGTCAACAAAAACAGATGTAAGTGGACAAACGAGGAGACGAGATACTTTTTTAATTTAATTTACCAGAAAAATATAACAGCTATTTTAGATAGCAAAAATCTAAGAAACGCCATTATTTATCAGGAGCTCGCGAAGGAAATGAACAACAAAGGTTACGACAGGGACATTCTAAAAACGCTTAACGTGAAAAAGCTTAACGTGGTTTAATGTATCTAAACAATGATCAATCATCACCAGATTTATCATGGTCATATCTTGTCATGAACACTTACGCCTGTCAAAAAAACTAAATTGAAATCCAACGATTATAGAAGTTATCTCACGTTGTTTTCTTCATCAGTGGCCGTATGGTGAGGAAAAAGCTTAACGTGGTTTAATGTACCAAAACAATGATCAATCATCACCAAATTTCTCTCTCATATTACCCATCATAACCACGGAAAACTGTCAAATAATCTAACCCAATGTCCAATTATTATGGACGTTATCTGACATAAAGTGTTTCTGTTTCAGGGCAGTGGAGCGGCTGGGGGTTGACTCTCCACGGTTCTCATTGGCTTTATAAGTCCTAATGTGAAAAAGCTTAACGTGGTTTAATGTACCTAAACAACGATCAATCATCACCAAAAAATCCTCTTCTATATTGCTCATCATAACCACTTAAAATGGTCAAATCTAACCCAATGTCCAAATATTATGGACGTTATCTGACATTTTGATTTAGTTTTTTTGACAGGCTTAAGTGTTCATGACAAGATATGACCATGATACATCTGGTGATGATTGATCGTTGTTTAGATATTAAACCACGTTAAGCTTTTTCACGTTAAGCGTTTTAGAATGTCCCTTACGACAAGCCGTGGGACATCCTGCGGAGTAAATGGAAGGTGCTCAAACAGCGATACACGGTTGTCTCGCAGCGGTGCCGGAGGGAAAATATAAGGCAAGTTCCAACTTTTTGATGAGCTGGATCAGATCCTCAGCCAAAGGCCCATTGGAGCTTATAGCCTGGCTTCTAATATTAACAACAACAACAACTGTCTAGCAAAACTTTGTTCGCAAAAGTTCGCTTGAATTTAAATGCAAAACAGCATGTGACGTCATTACGCACAGGTTTTTATTCGCTTTAAAGCTGTTTGATGGAAACACACTTTCACCAGCTTTATTCGCATGAGTTTTTTTTTTACCGAACTTCAAATAATTCGATTGAAAAGAGGATGGAAACTTAGCTATTGTTTTGATTGAGAGACCCCTAGCAGCAGAAAATTACATATTGTACGTTTAACCAGAGAAGTACAACCCCACTGCTCCAATTTTTTGTCATTGTCCAGTTTGCAGTTTTGTTATATGGTTACAGACAATTATACACATTTTAGTTTCAAAAAGAACATGTTTAGGCAATGTTAACGGTACAATATAGGAGTCAATTGGCATTGGCAATTCCACAGACTATGTGTAGCCCACCTGGATACTTTCTGCCCTTTTGAAAATCAACCATCAGTGAAATTCTATTGGTTCACTGGGACTTCTCCCTGCACTTTTTTCTCTTTTGTTACTGCTCTGCAGGCTCTTTGTCCTGATTAACTCTGATATGTTTGCACAAATTACCACTGTAGCAGACAGCCTTCCTGCATAATATTACAGTTGGCGACCTTTTCATTAACAGGCAAATTATGCTACGTTTCCGCTAAGACACCGTGGGGGCCAAGGGCAAGACTACCGTCAGGTGACGGCTAATCTCTTCCAATAATGCTGTTTTGTTCGTGAGTTGGCAGTAAATGGAGGGAAAAGAAGCTGTATTTTGCAAAATAGAGAGAAAGGGGAATGATTAGTTGATATTTATTGTGCTTCTTAGAAAGTTGTATTGCATAATTTATATTTTTGTATCTGTAACATCAATAATGTTTAGAAGGGAAATTTAATGTTGAATACTTTGCATACACAAATCTTGCATTAGCAAGGTTACTTAATTTTTTCCTTACAATATTTTTCAGTTTACCTATGACTTTTATTTCACTTACCATTTCTTTTACTTGCATAGCTCTCTCTGCATCCTTGTCAATCCTGACACACACGCACACACACACCTGCACAGCGTCTAGCATTAGTCATAACTTGTACATGTTTCTCATGTTAGATTGACTTAATTCTGAGTTAAGGGAGTGTAAGCACAAAACATTCTCTAATCAATCATTCAATCTCTTTTTCACATATGCATACGATGACTGTCTGGTATTTACACACCACGAATAAGTCTGTCTCATGTATGATCCATATGATACTTTCAGGTCCTTTCCACTCTGAGATTTGAGAGTCAGTGTGACAAATGACCGTTTGAATGAGGTTGGACATTCAGGATTAACACAGTCTGTTCAGTTTCACACCGCTGCCAAAAGAAAACGCCTGTGTCTTCACTGAGTGCCATTCCCGACCCTAATCCAATCTTTATCACAGAAACAGGTGGGCCTTAGTTACCGTCTGGGCGACTTGAAGCAGAGATGAATATTAATAAATTGATGTCTGTAATTAATGTTGGCATATCAACAAAAAAAAAATGCACCAACACACCACATCTAAATGCTCCACGAACACACATACTGCAGCTAAGATTCCTTTAACTCCCACATTTAAATTTACATTCCGATTCCCAATGGATACCATGAAAAAATCAAGTTCATATCACCTAATATTACATTTTGCTTTTCCACTTCCCTTTTCCACTTTAACCAAGAAGGTTCCTTATAGAATATATTACAAATGCCTAAAGGTTAGTTGTAGAAAGAAGAAAGGATCTCACTTTTCTGTTGTGCCTCTTATTCTTTTCCCTTTTGTTTTTGAGATAAAGAAAGTTATTTCTCTTTGAACCAAGGTCAAGCAAACATACTGTACAGGAGAAATGGGCAAGCAATTTAAGTTAGCCCTAAAGTGGTTGCCCTTCAGAGAAAAGCCGTGATTAGATTGGGGTGGGTCGCCCAAAATAGTTTTCTGCAACTACAGTGTCTATTACAGTTGCAGGTGAGCATTTATCTTTTGCATAAAGTAGGAGTATACATACTCAGTGGGTACTCTCAACCAAGAATATGAAAGAAAAGTAAAGAAAGTTGGAAGTCTAGTTCAACATTTTCGAAATCTGCTTATTTTCTTTCTTACCTAAAATTAGATGAGAATATTGACTCTCATTAACGTCTTTAGAATGGAGCAAGATCAAGCTTTTATCCCCCAAACACTAGCTTTGCATATCAAACAACAAAGGTGATATTAGAAAATGCCATTGATGGAGTATTATTCCCAGGACTCTGGGCAGAACAATTTAACAGAACAATTTTTATGACTGATAGTTTAAAACTGAAAATTGCACTACTGCACCAATTAATATTGCAGCGGCTCCTTCTTAAGATGGCAGCAACCAATTAATCTCCCTTCTGATCATGAAATATCTTTTTTGTCACTTCAAAGAAAAAACTCTAATCTGTAACACAGGGATTTGATATTCCAAATGTCAACAACAAAAGGCTCAATGAAAGGCTTTAATCTATGTCTTTCTCAGTTTGTAATTGCAAAGAAAACATCAGTCAAGTTTTTCACTTCCAAACTGTGAAAGGTTCCCTGAGGATAGGTCCATTTATGTTTCTTCCTGTGGATTTATTTTGAAGTGAGATGATTTGAAAAGGTCGCCATCAACATGTACAAAGAACCCATCATTGGGAACAACTCCATTGCCTTTTTTGGCTGTTTACCAATCACTATCACAAACCTTACATGAATCTTTAAAGAACACTTAAATAGAGCATTCTATGTTTACACAATCTAAACAGCACAGGGAAAACACAGAATCAACAAACAGTTATTCCGCTTTCCTGTCCATTAAAATAATAATAATAATTAATAATAATTACATTTATAGATTGTTGTAGACATGGATGAAACAAAAGTACCCATGCTGCCGCACTTGTAGTATTTTGTGGGAGCTGTAGTTTTTTCTGTGCTCACAAAGTAATCGTCGTTTAACTTTGGTAAAATCACGAAGGTTTCAATTTCTCATAGCAACTGCTATTGTGGATACCGATTTGTCAGAGAATATGAATAGTAAGCCCCACACTTGACTTTTGCAGAAAGTCCAATGGAAGAAATGTTGAATGAGCGATTGCATTGAGTTACAGAAAGCTAGTGGAGCTATTGTAGTAACCTATATAGTTTACAAGATATATTGTGCCTATCGCACCATGAAGACATTTAATTTGCTCTACAACAAGGGTAACATACTGTAGCCATCTAAGCTGCTGAAAGATATTAATAAAGAGCCTCTTCTCACATCAATGAGTCTGAATAGGTTATGCTTGCCAACAGACAAAACAAAGGCATATATTTTAACTAAAAGATGTAAACTGATCAACCCTCCTTATATAAAATGGGCTGACCTTGTAGAGTGAATTCATCCAAGGTGAGGGCTACCTGGCCCTGTTTCCATCGCCTAATGGTCCAGAGGTCCAATCATAGCTTCAGAACTTGATGAAATGGAGCCTGTTGTGAAGAACAAAGGCTTACTCCATCTTGGTTCTATCTTGCTGACATCTTAGGTCCTTGGGGAATTTTAGCTCCCTGCCAGTTATTCATTCTTCGAGTCACGCTGTGCAGCTGTTACAGACTGGGGAAACAAGAAGAGAAAGGGGAAGAAAGGATTCACTGGAGGCAATGGGTGCGGACTAGGATCAAGTGAAAGGATTTCATTTGACCTGTTAGATTAATCTTCTTCACTTACTTGCACCCTGTACTATTACACCACAGTTCCATAACCAGTGCTTGAATTGGGTAAGAAAGTTGCCAGTACTCTACAGCAGCCTGTACACTATGCAATTATAGCTTTTATGAGAAAGGGTATTACCAACTAGGGGGCTTATGAATTAGTGTTAATTTTGTCAGACGAAGACTAAATATGTTCATCAACAACCTTTTTTTCCATGACTAAGATGAGACAATGAATAGACTGCACCAATGTCCAAAAACGCTGACAAAGACTAAATTAACATGCATTATTGTTGATGATAAAAGACAAGACTAAAATGTTTTGCATAAAATAAAAATTAAGATAAAATCTCTCTTCATTTTCGTCTACAATCGTCTCTACTTTTTCATCATGAGATAGAATATTCAGCTGTTACACCTTCAAAATATTCCAAATGAGTTCGTGATGTTGCTGCCAGCCTCTGTCTTTTCTCAGAAAACGCTTCTCTCCAGACTCTATCTATCTCTGAGCTCAGATCGCCGTCTTTCTGTTTCCTTGTCTCTCCTACTTCTGCTGATTGTGTGTACTGACCAGCGCGTCTGGCTGCTTGCTGTCATTGTTGCTGCTGTTGTGCTCATTTGCATATTGTTGGCCAGCTGATGACGGATCTGCTGATGGTCTTTTATTCAGGATCGATTTGTTGTTTCTCAATGATCGGCTCGACAGAGAGCGTTTGATTGGGCCATTGATGGTTGACGTGCTCTCTCAATTATTCTTTCTGTGATACTGTATAGTGAGTGGTGCATGTGTGACAGAGGTGAGCTACACATTCTAGCTTTGTTTACATATGAACGCATTGTGTGTCAGTTTCATGCTGTCTTTTCGTTTCAGGGCCATGGGCGGGGGGGTGGTGGTCAAGTGTTTGACTAAAATGGTTATCAGAAATAATCTCAGAAATAATTTATTTAAAAAAAGACTAAAATGTTTTGACTAAAACTAGACTGAAATGACGAGACTTTTAGTCGACTACAACTTGAAAGATATGTGAATGAGTAAATATGTGAATGAGTAAATATGACTAAAACTAACAAGAACATTTGGCCTAAGACTAAATTTAAAAAAGGCAGCCAAATTAACTATTATGAATGCTTTATGCTAGCTGATAATTTACACACACACACACACACACACACACACACACACACACACACACACACACACACCCATACCCATATATATACTGTATATACACAAGGGCAAATATAGACACCCATACAAGGATCTGACAAAAGCCTAGATTTCAGAGGAAACAAATGTATTCACTGATAATAAATCATGGAAAGCTATTTTCAACTTTCTCTCTTTGATATAGTAGAGGATCCACTCTAACGAGACAACAAAGACAGTTTTATTAGTAATTGTTATATTTTCCAAACATGTTATTCATTTACAGACCGCAGTATATCATTCTTTTGTTTCTGGCCTAGTCAAGAAAATCAGTCTTTAAACCCCCATGACCATTGCGCTCCATGAATAGGTGTCGCAGAGATTTATATCACAGCTTCAAAAGATTGAGTAAATTGAGTTCAGACCTTGAGCTTGTCAATAAAAACTACCTTAAAGCAAGTTTACAGGCTCACCATCTGACCGGTCCCATCGGCTCTCTCTATATCAGTATGGTACTGCTGATGGCACAGTCTTTACTGAGAGCAGAATTTGAAGGCCACAGCAAATGTCTAAGCTCTTTTGCAGTAGCTGCCAGCTAAAATGTGCCACATATTACATCTCAGACTGCCGGATAGCATTTTCACTTACTTTTTTGGGGAGTAACGGGAGTAATCTAGCCTGTGTCTTATAAAACTGCAGTATAAAAGCATATCAAAAGCATGCTAATTCAGACTATCCAATATGGCGGAAGGTCCAACATGGTGGATATTGAAATCATGGGGTGCGTTGAGTTCGGCGTCATCCAAGGATTCCAACTATATCTTGATGTTCAAAATCTGGCATACGGTTCAAAAGTTAATCGCATGGTTGCAACGCCAACTTTGACCCATTAGTGGCGCTAGACTGCCTGTGGTGCAGACCTAAAGCTTGGTGAAATTAATTATGGGACTGTCCTGAATCTATGTGCCAAATTTCACAGCTTTTTCGGTTTTTCGGTACGGTTCTATGAGCTGCCATAGACTCCCATGGCAGAAAAAAGATGTGTAATAAGTAGAATCACTATGGGGCCTTGCAGATTCCCTGCTTGGCCCCCAATAACACATTAACTTCACAATTCACTTCCCTTCGGGTACACAAACAAACTGACCAGTCATCATAGATTTTACAAATCGTGAATTTTACAAAGGATTTACCAGCTCTGCTAGAGTAATTCATGCTGTGGTGTACCCACCTATGTATTAGTTGGTATTTTCCTATTTGTTTGCTTCTTAGATCATTTTACTTACATTTTACTTAAGGCTTAATGGTTATCGTATTTAAAGGCACTGACTCCAATAGGCCTTATTTTTAAATTGAATTTGAAATTTGTTTTTTTTTTACAAACTGTATGCAATGTGTAAGACTTAAATTAATTACTTTAATTGATGTTGAGATATTTATAGATTAAGATATGGCATTGTTGGTAGACGTATCTGGACAACCACTCACAACACAAGGTGAAGAAATATTCAATGCTACATTACACTTCAATGCTAACAATATCACTAAATATGAAGGTTTTACTAAACTGTCACCACAATCACTTAGGACATGAATAGTTCTTTTTAATTATATGTTCCTTTTGTGCATGAATTACTTTACTATTAACAAGTACTCTTAATAATCATCCAAAGCAATCTGCTCCAGTGTATGAATTCTAAAAATGTTTGTACCAGGAGCAGTTACACCACGGCAACCATTTATGGGTTGTGAGAATGCCTTATAAAGGTCATAGGGCCTCATTCACCAATATCTTCCTATGTTTTGTCTTATATGTTCTTAAGAAAGTCCCTAAGAAAAGTCTACGTCGGATTCATAATAAAATTGTTCGCACCTGTGTTCTTAGGATTGATGAATCCCACGTCTTTGTAATTGAAAGCGCGTGCCAGTTGTTCCTAATTAGCATAAGAAAACGCCCCGCAAATTCCCATATAAGGACATGACACTTCCTGTGCACTTCCTGTGCACCTCCTGGGAAGCGCTGAGATGGTTGTCAGAGTCGCAGATGACTTGTACATTGCAGTGGTGGAGGACATACTAAATCTCAGTACTTAAGTAAAAGTACAAATAACCAGAGACATATTTACTTTAGTAAAAGTAGAAGTACCACAATGACAACCCTACTTAAGTAAAAGTAAAAAGTACCTGATTTTAAATGTACTTTAATTATTAAAAGTAAAAGTGTAACGAGTTATTCTCTTAATCTTATTTGCATATTACCATTTTAAATAGTTTAATGGCTTTTAAAAGAAAAGTTCCTATCCTAACCAGCATAAAACGGAAATATGTTGAATGCGGTTGGTTTTATTCATGGATTTATTTTAAGACGGTTTTATTTTCTATAACCATGGGAGCGTACGCAAATAAAGTGTGTGAAGCAGCAGGAATGGGGAGGCGATGTAAAGGGGTCCAACCAAATAAATAAGATATGAACGCGTCTTACGCAGCCTGGCAGAGAAGTAAACAACGCTGTGGAGAGAAATAGATGGCAACTATGATTTAAAAACGGGAATAATGAAAAACAAACATTTTCACTTTTACCTTAGGCTGTATTACTGAGGGTCAGCAGCGCTGCGCCGGGGCTCTGGAGCACTGGAGCCGGCTTGGAAGCCAATGAAGGATCAGGCGGAAAAACTGATCAGAAAATGTAACAGAACATTGTATGAATGTAGTGGAGTAGAAAGTATAGATAATTGCTGCAAAATATAATGAAGTAAAAGTAAAAAATATGCACTATTGATTCTACTTAAGTAAAGTACAGATACGTGAAAAATGTACCTAAGTACAGTAACGAAGTATTTGTACTTCATTACATTCCACCACTGCATTTTGGCCCTATAAATAGCGCGATCAATCACCAAATAACGCAGGATTTAATCAGTTTAATTGCTGATGTAAATTGCAGTCTTTGTGTTTCTTTGCATACTATGATTTTTTTTTTTCCAACAAATGATCAGAAATACATTACAGTAAAACACTATCATTGTAAACAACTGTAGAATTAAATAAAATGCAGTAGCCAGTTATTTGGAGCAAACTGTCATCACTCAAATGTGCTTAAGAGTGCTCTTGAGTGTTCGCAGATTTTGTTCTTAGCCAAGAACAAATCCAAGATAAGAAAACATTAGTGAACGTCAGAATCTTCGTAAAATGTGCTTAAGTGGGGTTTAAGAACACATTTCTTCGTAAAAACGGTTGGTGAATGAGGCCCAATGTTTGACATAATCTTATCTCTTTACACTGATCATTTTACACCTGCAAAGTTTGACGTTTTATAAAAATGAGGCAACATGTATTTTGAACTGCGGTCTTGACCGAATACACAAAAACTACATATAGAAAGCAACCTTAAATTCTAAGGCCCTTGTTGCTACTTCATCTGCTTTTTTACCATTTATGAAGTCATTGCTGTGTACACAAACTGCTCAACCCCATTTGAGCAGAGACACTTTAACCCTCAATGATAAGCTTAGTAGGCTGAAAACCTCTTTAGCAGCTGCTATTTAAATAAAAGCACAGCTCAGGTGTGTTAGCTGTGATTCTCAGACATAGGGTCCTGTCAGTGGTAACAAATGGCAGGGGAACAATGGCCTAATGTGTGAGCATACCTCCCTGGACCACTAAAACCTACAAAGTAGCTGACTGGAGCCCATTCTCAAAAAAACATAGTCTGTTGCTATTAGTAACTCCGTATGTGCCCAGTAATAAAATACCTGAGAAAGTTTGCAAAAGAGCTGGATGGATTCTTTTCTTTTTTTGTACCACAGCTGGCTGTGCCATTGCTTCGGCGACAGAAAAAAGTAAGAAACGTTGAAAAAAATGAAGTCATACAGCGATCTTCTAGAGCGAGCTAGATAGTTTACTTTGCTGACCATTTCTCACAAAGTAATTTAAAGTAAGGTAAGATAAGACAAGGTGAACTTCAGGCAATTCTTTACATCTCTCATAAGTTACACAACTGACTCATATTTCACAGCTGCAATACACCCTCCTGTCAGAGTCAATGTCATTCATACAGTAGCAAAGACCTGTCAATTCAGTTGTTCTTTACACATTGTTATAAACTAGTGAAAAGCTGAAAACACTAATTTACCCCACAATCACACAGGCTGGCTTTATTTATCTACATGTCACTTCACATCAGAAAAACCTATTCATAATAAGCAATGACTTACCAGTAATGAGGGTTAATTTTGGTTGTTGAGCTGTTTGGACTATTATGGTTTGATGTTACTGTTTTTGCATAATTTTTTTTTTAACTCATTATAGGATCACCATGACATGGATGTGTCATGTGCACTTCCATTGCTTACCATCAGCAAGACTTTAATGATGATTGGACTGCATAATGTATTAATCATTAATAATGTATATTTGATCAGTATCTCTGAGGACACTGTTTACAGCAAATTATAGGAAGGGAGAGAAACACAAATGCACATTCTTAAATAGGCGTATACACGCACGCACGCACGCACGCACGCATGCACGCACGCACACACACACACACACACACACACACACACAGCTGGACGTTCTCATTAGCCTGTGCTAATGAACATAAATTCAATAGTGTTTTTTAATGAATAAACAGACTAAATAAAGTAATCAGGCTACAGTCTCTCCCTGTGAGGGACTTTTTTGCACTCTAATAAAAAATAACATTATGGACAAATAACCTTCACATTATATAATTCATTGAATAACATTTAAATACTACTATGAAAGAGTTATATTCTGAATAGAGAGAGCAGATATAGGATTGTACTCTGTTGCGAAATATGTACTTTTTAAAGTCCTTGAAAGCACTAAAGTTTATGCCCCTTAAATCTTAGGTCGTATTTAAAACCTGAGTGTACTTTCTCACATAATAACCCTTTACAGCATCCCTGCAGCATATAATAGCATTGGCCTTGGCCGAAATAAAGACCGCCCCTGCTTTCATGTTAGAATAAATTATTACACTTTTATGAAATACAGTACAAACCTTCAGAGAAAAAAAACAGTATTTAAGATGAGGGGCTTGAAAAAACTGGGCATTTAGGTGGCGGGATAGTCTAAGGAAAGAGTAGGGATAGAAGGAGTTGCCTTATGGGAAGTGTAGGCTCTATACTACGTATTAAAAGTCAGGATATATCAACCCCTGCTGCTTTGATTTGGACCTCTTTTTTTGTATCTTTCTCTTGTGCATCCCCTAACCTTATGAAAAAGCAATTGCATATCGCTGGAGTACCCCTTTAATCACTAATCCGATCACAAGACAAGATGTATCAGTATCTGTCTCATTCAACTCCTCAGGTCTTGATTGATCAATCACATCATACATTCACTTTGGTAATAAATCAAACAACATATCACAACGCGTGAATAAACCACAAGTAGAGACAAATGGCCAAATTAATCACAATCAGGTGGAGATATGTGAGAAAAAGATCACTGCACAAGCAGAGGAATTCAAACACATGAAGTGTATGTCAACCAACAGGCTATGTGACGATGATTTGAATAGGAGAGGCTATTTTACCCATTTAAATGTGGCTGTATCCTGTGATTAAACTAGCAAGAGAGCACATTTGAAAACAAATGAAAATATTTTAATTTTATTTCGAGGAGCTGGTAGTTGACATTAGTTGTAATGTGAACATGGCTGTGTGGAAGTGAAGCTGCATCTTTATTCATGTCAGGATTCAAAGCTGATGAAAGCACGGTGAGAGCCGAGCCTTGTAGGCTGGATCCTGGAAATCAGGGAAACAAGCACATCTACATGCTTGAAGGAGTGAGCATGAATCCAGAAATGCATTTTCTGTATGCTTGAACACACATACACGCACCAAGATTCTACTCCTTGCATACAAAATAGAATCAAACTGGTTTGCAGAGCAATGCAGTGTAATTTTGTGGGAGTGCAAAATGTGTTTTGATTACAGGCCTGTGGAAGAATAGTTGACCCTCTTATCCTGCACAGAAGATGCAGTTCATCCACTCAGTTCCTCTGGCCCTTTACAGAGTAGTGAGAGCCTAACTGAACCAGTGGACCTTCACCCCTTGCATTGTTAGCTTCTCACAACATAAAGCAGAGCTGGCACAAATGTTTCAAAATGAGGCTGGAAGTCCCAAAGGCCCTGTAAATCATCTCAGGATTCTGCCAACTGGCAGAGGAGTACTTAACACATGACTATTATCTCGTTACAACTGAGAGAAGACTGAATATTATGGACATAGGTCAAACTAGACTGCACTGCAATTATCCCCTAAATCACACCAGACATTATACTCTGCACATGTGAAAGTGGCTATTTTAAATCCAATTGTGTGCTATGGTAATGGATTAACACAAAGTTACCTTGTTGAGATTTTAGCACAAGTGGTGCAATGGGACAATGGTTGGATGAGCGAGTCTCCAGTTCAGCTTTATCTCATGCTTTACTAACAAGTCCACATGCACACAGGTGACAACACACATAACATACACATTGTTGCCCACAGTAAAATACTATTCCACTAATCAACAGTTGGTGCCGGTAATACACCAAGAAATGTAGCAATTCGCCAGATAAAAGTGGGAAGGATAAAGATGGCACGCCCATGTGAACAATGCAGGTTTCAAAATATTAGAAGAAAATAGCTTATTTTATAATTCTTTGTTGTCCTTTTTGTAGTATTTTACCTGTTTATCCATTAATGATACCCCCATCTAAGCATGATCCTTTCCCAGCTCACACTGGGCAAAAATTGGAATGGACCCTGGACCCAGTCCATTGTGGCTTAGGAGGTAGAGCGGGTCATCCTTTGACCACAAGGGTGGCAGACCACCTGCTCACTAATACCTCTTTCACACCAACTACCAGGGTTGGGCTATGGTTGTCTGATCAGGGTTCAGCCCTCGTTTTGGAAATTCAAACCGAGCCAGTCTACATGGGTATATCCAAATTGATTGACAATTCAGAGCTCACCTGGGTCAACCCGGGAGCAATGCATAACAATTACTTTAAGTGCTAGAAATGGTCGGGGCTTTACACGTCATATTCAGTGAATAGCTAACATCACATAGCCTACTCCAGTCCATCTGTATACCAGCAGAACTAATGTTTTGACGCTACTTGAATCTGTCATTGTACAGTAGAGAGGGATAAATAAAGCTTCCTTTACGATTGTTTTGCAGTGATTATGTTCTAAAGCACAGATAAATAACCATCAAACACTTCTCAGATGATTTCCTCATCTGCCTATTTATTGCAGCAGCTGGACAAGGAAGTAGGTTACTCTAATATTGATTTTTGACTATTTTAATACGAAGGGAGAACATTTCTCTTTTCTTTGATTTCATTAAAAGTAAAGTTGGGCTTTGCTGTTGGCTTCACGATTCATTTTTAAAAAAGACAAAAAAAGAGAGATTTGTGCTACCGCAACAGCTGCACTGAACTACAGTCTGCAGATGGGTGCCTCGTGCCAGAGAGAGGGAGTGAGAACGGCAGTGCAGAGAGAATTAAACAAAACGTATTTGTATACGCTTACGTTCTAACGCTGGACTAATGCTGACTAGACAAGAGAGACACTTGACCACAAAATGCAAAAGCCTTTCCTTTAAAGTAATTGTTTCCCCTGGTATTCTCACTTTGGTTCTCCTGTGACTTATCTTTGTCTCTCTCCCTCTCACGATGACAGATGACAGGAATGCCCAAGTTGTCAGAAGCTATTCTCTACACACATCTGTCAGCTAACTGTCTTCAAAGGCAGAGAGACAGAGAAAGATAGAGGTTGGGAGAATGAGTAAAATGACAAAGATAGAGAGAGCATGAAAATGAAGGAGAGGGAACAAAAAGACAACACGATAATGGAAGAGGTAGAACAGGGAGGCTGGATATAAATAAGAGATGGGAAACAGAAGCCTGTGCCTAACACAGGGATGGCATGGGAACAATTAGTGCTTGTTATTATTAAAACAGCTTGGAAAAACAACTTTTATTTTTAAATTTAGTCCAAAAAAAGAAAAGTAAATCGGAGTTTAAAAAAAAGGGGGGGCAGCAGTTGCATTGGAGAAGATCAAACAACAGAGACACACTGTCAGCTCAGTGGACAACAGAAAGCTTGGGGAAAGGTGATATCCCTTCAAAGTGCAGCGCTCTTCTACTTGTGGTTTGTCAGTGTGTTGATTAAGCAGTGCTGTGTTAGATCACCAGTCACGTTACTCAGTGACGTTCATCTTCATGCAGCTGCTTTGGAATTGTTTTAGCTACGTAAACCCACATTTAAGTTATTTCTCATCTCTGACTTGGCACCTGACGAGTTTTTATAAAACACAAAACAAGACATATCTGCAGACAGCTTGACACATTGTAAAATGCCTAAATACTTTCAGTGCACAAGAGAGATTGATACTGTGGATTCACTTTAGTTTTATTTGTAGATATTCATGTTATGGATGCTTGCCCTCCTATAAAAGCTGTCCAGTAAAGGGTTGTCTGGCTAAGCAGCAGTATAAACAATAATTGAAAAATAAAAATTACACTCTTGCAACACGGTGAAAAAATAAGGCACAGAATCCTTGCAGGTATAATGTAGTCTTCCACTAGCAGTTGATTAGCACAGCTCTCTTTTATCACCTGTCACATTACTTTAGTCTCTGCTCTTGCTGCTTCTTGAGAGATGCGTCAGCCAAGAAATGCAGATTGAAATCATTTTTCATAATGACTGGGAATTGGGCATGTAATAAAAAAGCTGCAGTGTTTCTGTGCAAATATTGGCAGGTCAACAGAGCACATTAAACATGTAGCTGTACTGTACATTGCAGTCATTGGTTGTCTGCTCTCTATGAACAGTGAAGCTGTTTTACACTGACATAAAAAAAAACGTTATGTCAGGTGAGGTATTTGGGAATGTTTAGCAATCTAAACTTAGCTGAACACAGATACACTAAACTGACATGCAGCACATACTAGAAGTGAAATGTCAATGAACAGTTTGACGTTTTCTAAATTAGACTTACTCTCTTTTTGGCCAAGAGTGAGATTAGAAGATCAATACCACATATGAAGGGACGGCGAGCATAACACTTTGGTTTTGTACACATTAAACAATGACATTAAACAACAACATTAAAAGATATTACATGTTAATTATTGAGTAATAGCTTATATTTAGCGTGGCATCGACCGTCTCATCTCTCAGCAAGAGAGTGAATAAGCAAAGTTCCTAAAACTATTCTTTTAATGTTATAGAATATTGCTACAACTGAGTGAGAAGTAAAACTTATATAACAAAGTATAGACTTATTTTTAGATTGATCAAGTGTTTTTTTAAAAACCTTGACGTTTCTGGTAGTTGACTGTAAAGCACTGGACAGCAAAGCAAAAATTTAAGACTTTGCTGCTCTCAATGGGGAAATCCACCAATTTTATACATCAGGATCACTTTACTGGTTATGGGGAGTACAGTGAAAACGGCTCTTACCCTAGTCATGTCAGCAGATTGTCTCATTTTAGGTTTAGAGACTACAAAAGCTTGGGGTACAAAATCTGGCTGCACTATTTTAAAGTTGGCATTTACCAGACAGGAGTGGGCCTTAACATGCTAGCTTGTGTCATGGAGCATGATCTATGCTGTCTTTCCTTATATATACATACTTATATATACATGGTCCTGACGTTCCATGTTGCAATGTTAGTAGATCGTCTAGGTGTCTGCTTGACCCATACTAGTAACTATAAAGGGACACTATCTCTGTCTCTGCTGTACTGATTTTGACCTTTCTTCATAACCATTCAAAACCGTACTACTAGTATGGATATAGATTCGATTTCTGAGGATAGTGCGAGAAGAAAGGCCATATGGGTCATTAAGTTAGCAGGTTGTACAAAAGTGCGATGAAGAGAACAGCTCCTGTATTGCAGTGGCAGCATGGTTTGTTAAGCTTCACCCCCCATTGCTATAACACATTACTTTGTGGCCTTGTGCTGCCAGGCTAGCTCCGTCGAGACCCCAGCAGAATACTGTAATGAATTTAAAAAGCCGCCAAAAACCTCTCTTTCTTTCTTCTGGCCAAAGGACTCAATTTCCCTCTGCAGCGTATTGAGTTGGAATCAGATAACTGCCAGAAAGTGTGGAAAATCTAATGCATATCAAGTGAAGAGACATGCTGACACTCCCCAGTCACAGAAACACTGTGCTCTGTATTCGCAAAATACAAACCCAGCATAAAGCTAAAAGGAGTGGAGTGGAAAGGGGGTCGGTGAAATGAAGAAACATAGGTGGGAAGGAGATGAGGGAATGTTTTTTTCTTTTCTTTCAGGAGACATTAAGCAAAACGAGCTTCGGAAGTCCATGCATGACAGGTGTAGCAATTTTCATTTACATTTGTTGTATTGTACATGCAATGTGTAGAAAGGTTTGATGAACACATAGTCCTGGTAAACCTAGTAAATCAGTGTTCAGTGGCGTCACCTGGTGGTTCTGGACATAAAGTCAGTATCAGACCCATCTGGGTCTATCAATCCTGAAGACCTACTTTCAATTGAACTAATTGAGAGCATGTATTTGGTCCCTCTCCAACTATCGGAGCAGACAGTAGGTCTTAGCTGTCCAGCCACAATATTGAACAGTTATTAGTACATATTATTTTTTTATCTCACTGGCATGAAAGCTGCTCTAATATTTAACAATTAACAATAGATCAAATTAATATATATAATGTTTGAGGGGTCGTGTGTGTATTGACGAGCTCAGACAGAAATATAACCACACTTTGCAGTCCATCTGAGCTCTAAAGATCTTTTTAACATATTTCAGCTCATTGTTTTGGTTTTTACGGCCTGCAACTTTACACAATCTGACCGGCATCAAACAGCTGACAGACAAAGTTTGCCACAAGCTAGTGAACATACATTAGTGGAGCATTTAGCAGCTGAAGAGCCACGTTTCCCTTGAGAGTAATGGAGGGCAAAAGGGAGCGAAACAACAGTTATTATTGGACATAGATTCATCAGATGGCCAGAAACACGACTCAGAATGAATGCTAATGTTGCTCTGTGTCTGTCGGATATGTAAATGAGCAACTGTTTATCATATCAACTTGAGAAGGAGACAATATGTCATATGTTGTGTTTTCAGCTTGCTCTATTGTGACCTAAAAATTGCAATAACACTCTAGACTGTGCTACGGATCAAATTAGCAAAGGCCCTAGGTTCAAATCTAGGCCCTTCAGTGTGGAGTTTGCATGTTCTCCATGTCCTTGCATGTTTCCTCTTGGGGCTCTTTTGCCCTCCCACACAAAGACATGCAGCTCAGGTGAACTGGAAATTCGAAATTGCTCTTATTTCTGAATGCTAGTGTGAATGTATCTATGGGTTGTCCCAGAGATAGATTGGTGTACTTTGCGGGGTATTCTCTTTGTTTATCCCAGTGCATGCTGGGATAGGGTCCACCCTTCTTGTGACCCTTCAATAAATAGGCTGGTATTAGAAAAAGGACTGATAAATGAATGGATGGCAGAACTTTGTCATGTTTTGCTTCTCTCTCTGTTTTTAATAAATTCACTTTGTGACATTTATTACTTTTACACCACTTTGCTTCTATGCTCATTACCATGGAAATTAATTAAAACTCCAGCCACCTTCACCTTGCTGAATTTGAACCTGCAAAGTGAATTTCAGATTGTTGTGTGATTTATTGTTCAGTACTCTTTGGACTCAAGCAAAACTGACGATAGGTAGGTATAGAAAGGTTTTGCAAAAGGAAGCAGGGGAGTATTTGGAGTTTGAGAACTTTAAGGGTACTGCTGAATTGGGAATCTGAAAAAAATGTATCTAAAAAAAAAAGAGAGAAATAAACAAAAGAAAATATACAAGAACAGCAGAGATATGACTGCAGAGCAAAAGAGTTTTCCTTTGTGTATATAGTGTGTATGTGACAGAGAGAGAGACTGACACTCACCAGTACTTGTTATCCTACTTGTCAATTGGTTTTAATGGGTATGCCTATTGCCTCCAGCTTATCAAAACCTGACATACGATATTGTTATACAGTACCCTGAGGAACACAATATCCACTGATTTCAAACTAATGGCATTCCAGCGGGTGGTTTGTTCCATTTTCTTTCAAGAGTTTTATTCATGCAGTCAAGGATTTTCTGCTTTTCACTAGCATGCGTCACATTCATATAAAAGCACATTATTAAAGCTTGAGGAAGGAAGCTATTATTTGTTCATGCTGTGGCCACTGCTATGCCTTACAGGAAGGTATGTGTACTGTACAGCTCCCTCTGACCACAAATGACGAAGAGCAAATTAGGGCTTGAAACTTTGTTTTCCTAATGTCATAAAATAGAGTGTTGTGTGCATTACTTCTTTTTTTTATTGAGCACCGGGAAAGAGGTGTGTCTGCTTTGCACACCAACAGCTAAATTTACCAAGAATTTTAAGGAAGCTGATAATTCATTGACTTGATTTTCATCAAGGCAATTTTTTAATGTAATATCACATGTATCTTTACTCAAAACGTTTTGTTATCTGTTGGATGTTATCCCAGCTTGAACAAGGCATTCTTACTAAAAGGTCACAGCACTGCAGAGCACAGAGAACACGGTGTGACACATGGCATTTAGACCCACAACCGAAAGCAACACTGGCAGAGCAATATTACACTTTTGTAATACAGAGCATTGACTAAGGTGTGATTCCTCTCCCTGTTTGAATCAGTGCAGTCTGGTGCCTGGTTACTCCTGCTGCACAGGCTGTAGGATCAGGCCGTTTGAGAGTACATACAAAATATTTTGCAGCCTTAAAGTTTTAAGGTTTATTACCAGTAAAGACGTATGTGCAATATCTAATGTGTTACCAAAATAAAATTAAAAAAAAAATATTTACTCTATCAGCAGGGATGTCAAGAGAAACAGATTTCCTTCTCCTCATTTCTGTTGACTGCAACTTGTAATGTGATTCCAGTGAATTGTGTTCCAAATCCCTCTGACAACACACTAGCTGTTTGTACAAGCAAAAACAAGGATGTTTCCAGTAATGCACAACTCGGACGCGGAACTCTCCAGTCATCTCTCCGGACAATGATGGCATGTGGCTATGAGTCCTTCATCAGGATTGGGAAATCAACTTGCCAGTATCATGGCGACTCTGCTAACCTCTATGGTGTTATATATGTGTCTCATTCCTGAGTGAGTAACTGTATGTTTTGAGCACAGAGAACTATATTTTGCAAGCACTTATTACATTACATTTTGAACAGAAATTAACACTCGCAAAAAATAATTTTGTTTTAGCAAACAAAAACCTATTCTGTGTTCAATAAATGTATTTGCATGTTTGCTATTATCCATATTAACGTGCAATAATAACCCCTCTGACGCAGTTTACTCATGTGCCCTCATAAATCTTTCTGTGCTCGCAGTAAATTTCCCATTCATTTCTCCCATTGACGTCTGGAAAAATCCGTACATAAAGAGTTTTAGACCAAGCCTTAGGCTAACCAGCTACGATGTGAGTCATAAGCATACAACATATCATTTTGAGTAAAAAAACAGAACAGAAAATCCAAAAAAGTCAAAGGTACAAAACTTTGTACATATTTTCATTATCGAGCGAAGGAACTACTCATCCCATAAACTACTGCGCACCACTGAATAAAGGAAGCTACGTTAGTTTAGCTAACAGCTAATTTGGCTAACCGCTAGCTGAGACAGCATGTAATAACTTTAAAAGACCCTCAAAATAAAACCTGAAAATAGCCGTTAAAATATATAACAGCTGTTACGTCAGCTGCTTTACCCAGTGTTTAGTTTGAGTTAACGTTATTTTAGACTGACTCAAGCTGTCAGTTAGCGGTTAGCAGAATTAGCTGTTAGCTAAACTAACGTTAGCTTCCCGGTGGAGGCTCCCGGCAGCTCCCCCTCCTCACCAGCATGAGTTCCACCAATCAGAGGCATTACTGTGGGATTGTGGAATTGTTCAGGATCGTGGGTAATGGGGTACTTATCCAAGACATTGCGAATAAAAGACATTTATCTCAAAAAAAGGTTGGTGCCCTCATGAACTTTTTGCATCTACTGTGAGCATGTGAGCATATTGAGCATATATATATATATATATATATATATATATGAGCATATACAATCACTTAGTCATGTCGTAGCTGGTTTTAAGTCTACCATCGACAGTTACGATTTTATGGCTTATACTCCAATTGTCAATGGAGAAATTGCATTGTATTTTTACTTCCAGAACATGCTGTGGGCGGGACTGTTGAGCTCTATAAAACCAACCAATCTGAGAATTAAAGGTCAATTCTGATTGGCTGTTTGTCTCCAATTAGATCGTAAGTAGCAGGAAACACAAATCTAGGAGGAACCAAGGGTAAGCTTCGCTTCAGAACTGAAACCTCCTATGGCGCCATTTTGATGCTACCAAACGATCACACGATGTTAGCATTCCATTGACTGCCATTCATTTTGACGTCACTTTGACAATGAATAAATTTACATCTGAAGAAAAAATACTTTTTTTGTCCATTGTTTATTTCTAAAGAAACACAACAATGTATAAAAGACTCCATTACCTTGTATCTCACCTTATGGCTCCGTAGCAGACGTTTTTATAAAAATAGGCTAACGATTGACTTACTGTTGCATAGTAGAGGAATTACCATATATTACAGGAGAAGCTTGCAGGCAGTTTTGACTTACATTGGCTGTTTAAGTTTAATTCCTAATGTTAACTATCATTTTAGTTAGTAATAATGTGTCCATGTTATCTCCTTACATATACCTACGCTCTCAGTCTCTGCAAGATTGGGAATGATTGAGATTTCTCTTGGCACAGCTATCAGAAGACTTACAACTTTCGGACAGGTTGCTCACGTCACATTTACGTCGTCTCTCTCAGTTGGAGGCTGCGCAGTAACGCTCAGGGCTCACCGAAAAAGTGCTTCTAATATCCTTCACTGGTCTTTTCAGTCAGCACCTGTTGGTCAGCATACTGGTACAGCATATACTGACTACAGTGTAGCTGTTCGACTACCGTTATTGGATTAAAACACATTTCGGTCAGTATTTTGTATTATTGACTTATATCATAGAAAGGTCTTTGTTTGACTCATATATCCTTGTGTGACAAATGTTAGTTTGACTCATCCTTCACAAGCAATCTAGCTAACTTAGCACACAGCAGCAGAGAATAACATACGGTCAATGCAGCCGAGTTGAGCCGACATGTCATCTGAATAGGCCTTGCAGCACTGTAGCTAAGTTAGGTCTCACAATGCGAGACTGAACAGCAGTAGGTCTACCTACATGTCATACTATAGCCACATGTAAATAGTTTTTAATACTTTGGTTACATTACCGTGTTTTATTAACCTTTATTCTGTTAATATATATGAGCTTGTGAAAGAGCTATCCGTTGCTAATGCTAATTTATCTCCACAAGCAGAAACGTTAACCCTAACTACTGCCAAACTATGGTTTGGTAACATCTTTGTTTTGACAGTAGTGTGTTGGTGTGGAAATGCTAGATTTTACTTGTTCATCTTTCCTGTGCAGCCTCTGCCGGCTAAGAGCATCAAGCCTATTTTGCTGATGTAAAATGCCATTGATGCATAAACCATGTCTTTTAGACTAAAGAACATTCGTTTTCGGAGAGTGCACTGGAATGGAGGACTACCTGTGACGGCGATGACACTCTTCAGTAGAGAGAAAAAGTCAAACTAATTTTGTCTTCAAGGTCAGCAGAGTAAGAAAATCTGAGAGGACTGGATAAACTGTCTATTCACAAAGGTGTTCACCCTTTTGGCACACCTGCATGTAAGCTTTGTTGCACTATACCATGCAAAATAATATCACTAGCTTGTGCAGTGCAGTGTTCAGAGCAGAGGGAATGAGAGGTCTGAGCCAGTGATGTTTGCGTGATCATGTGTGAAATCCAGTCGGCTTTCTGCTGCCTCTATCTCCCATCAGCATCACCGTTATAACTGCAGTTTCCCCACACGGACTGTGTGCTTGTGATTCTTAACTATGCGGAAAGAGTTGTCAGTCAGATTGAGAACCTCTCTCCCCTCTAAGTGGATTCAGTTCCAGTCATGCGCAAGGTGTAAAATGCACACGCTCAAGCAAGCTTCTACTCGCTGCACACACATAAACACACACAATTTCTCTCACTCTCTATTGCCTTATCTTTCCTGCCGTGCTGCTCTCACACTTCTTTTGTACTTTCACCATTGCTGTTTCCTTCTCTCTCAAGCTGGCTGTGGAGCAGGGAGTGGGGAGCAGAGGTCTATTAGTGACATAGTGACACGTGGTAATGACTTACAATGAGATAAAAAGGCTTTTACCACCCACCCAGACAGGATGGTAGGAGAAAGACGGGGAGGAGAGGCAGTTCGACATCCATGCTCCTATCATTACCTCCTGGCAGTATTTTGGCACTGGCACTGCTCCATCTTTCTCTCTGTGTCACGACCTGGCAGAGATAAGAGAGCAGTATAGTGTTTCTTCCATCAACCCTCTTGTTCTTGTACAATCTTTTATATCAAAACTATACCTCCATGATTCACTCTCTCTCTTCTTTCTCACCCATTTCTCCTTCCACTGATCTTCCACCATTACCGTTGTCTAATCGCTTTAAAATAATCCTGCAAGTAGAAAAGAAAACATTACTAAATGGATGTGCAGTAACAGCACTATTAAATTGTATTGTAGTAAAAACATAAAAAACTTAAAAAAATATCACCAATGAGGTCATTGTTTTCATCCTCATATTCATATTTTGAATTAACTTTTTTGTTTTACTTTGCACTTTTAGAAATATTAAGCCACTTTTTACCCCAAGCTTTTATTTAAATCAGAATATATTTAATTATAAGCATGTTCTGTGGGTCTGTTGGCACTACAAGTACTGAGCTATTACAACTGAATTGGCAATAATGGGACTTTACCTCAGGTCGTTTAGTTTGGGGTATCGCTAGGTTTTTGCAGATATCAAATGTAATTATGGTGTTGGCTTTCTTACTGTGATAAGCGACCTGTGAGGAGTGCGTAAAGCCTAGTCAAATGTGATCAGATGGTGAGCTTCAGCCGCCGTATTTGGTATTTAAATTGCAAATTTCGCTGGAGTGAGCTCAAAACAAATTTAGATTTAAAGGTAAGTTTCAAAGCTTTACCTTCTCCATCTCCCATATAATACCTCAACTGCTCTCATTTTTTTAGATCATAAGCATATGAGCAGGGAAAGAATCAGGGGAATTGAAATGATGGATATGCAAATGTAAAATGCTACACTCAGCGTTGTGGTGGAGGAAGAACACCAGACTGCTTTGGATTTTTGAGAGAGTTTAGTCTACAAATGAGATCAAAACATAATACCAGTTAGTAGTAGTCTACAGGTTGGAGAAGTCCACTTGTGACCAGAGGCTAAATAGATTTAAATCCCGGAGTTGAAGTAAAGGGAAATTATTTAATTAAGTTTATTTACATTTATTTAAACAATATGACCAAAAGTATTAGTATGTAAGTAGTAGTATTTTCCCAGGTTTTGGTCTAGGGCTGTTTTTATTTGGTAGGGAAATGTAATGCTACAGTACAGCGTACAATATGTTGGTATGTTAGATTATATTTTACACAATAGTGTGCTTTCATCTTTATGGCAACAGTTTTGGGTAAGACCCTTTCCTGTTTCAACATGACAATGCTCCCGAGCACAGAGCGAGGCTCATAAAGAAATATTTTGGTGTAAAAGAACTTGACTTGCCTGCACAAAGCCCTGATCCCATCCAACAACCACGAGCCAGGCCTCATGGATGCCCAATCTCAGTAATGCTCTTGTGGCTGAATGAGAATGAAATCTTGGGGAAGCAGGAAGGAAAGATTGTTGCAAGGTTCATATTGATACCTGACTACTGTTTTACCTGTATCAGCTATATTTCAAAATATTACACATGCACCGGCACTTGTAGAAAAGGGGGTCAAAACTTGATTCAGCATACGGTGTAACTTCAATAAATAAATCATCTTACTGCATAACACAATCTCACAAACACATTCCAAACTTAGTCTGAATTTTTGTGCTTAATCCCTCAACAATCTTTTATCTTACCTTCCCACTTGTTTGGACTCCCCAAAATATTATCACAGTCACATTAACACCTGCATTGCAATAACTTTGGGTCCAAAGAAACACAGGCAGGCGTGCTAATGCTAATTACTAATTATCCCCTTGTTGACAGACGGAGTCATTCTCACACACAAATACAAGCACGGACAAACTAGCTGGTGATATCCCCGCACACACAACTGGGCATTAAAGTATTGCTTTGTAAGTTTGTTTGTGTGTGTTTGACAGCCCACCATCACTAATCTACATAATCAAACAAGCTTCCCCTAAACACATTCTACTGCATTGTTCATCAACTACTCATTTAGTATTAATTAAGAGATGCTTTGTTTTTCCAAGTTGAATTTGATGATGGCAAATTCTCCTGAGGTTGTTTACCGCCTCTCTTTCCCTTCCTCCCCCATGAAGTTTATCACTATGTCGTCAGCAGCTAAACTAAAAGCAACCTCAGCAAGTCAGGAGAAGGCTTTATCTGTCAAAACGCTCACTATGGGGAGTTGCATCTGATGAAAAAAGACACTTTGGTTCGGAAAGAGGAGGAGAGACCAATACCAAAAGTGACACAACCCTTTCAACAAAAACATTTAACGTTAAATTAGAAAAGAAAGTGAGGCATGGCAAAAATATTTTATTGTTAGTCTTTCAATCCCTTTCAGGAGATTTGATACAAGAATGTATCACCACAAGATTGTATCACCACAAAAATGCACACCACCAAGCAAACACACTGCTCAATAATAGCATACATATTTAAGGTGTGAATACAAGAACAGAGATTTTAATATTGTAATCAGGTGCTGAATAGCTTCCCAGGATATAAAGGAAAGAAAGAGTCTCTACACTGTACTGTGCTCCACATTCTATAAATATGTGGAAGCCGGAGCCTGAAACACTATGTGTATATATATCTATTACTCTTATCATACACAGAGATGAATGAACACAGACCATTACACCCCTCTATACTGTAGTAGTCTTTCATACATTGTGCATATAGAATAGATAAACCTGTGTTTTACATTGGAGTAAAGTTACAGTTTGCATCATAACTGCAACAGAATACCACCATTTATTGTCCCTCTGTGTACAGTGTATGTATATTGTACATTGTAAAATATTGTAAAGTGTATCTCTCCACAGGTGAGTGTGTGAGACATAGAACAGTGTGTGAGCGTGCGTGCTAACAAAAATACACGCAAATGCATTAAAATGCATGGAGCTGGTGGTAGTCTAAAGTACATGCAGGACATACACCTATTCATGAGCATGCATGCCCAATGCAAACATGGGCATGGGTTGTTGTTGTTTTTCCGTAGTGAAGGGATTTTAAGAACAGTAGCACGCAGATAGCGGAAGGGGAGGGACAAAGCCTGACATCCCAGCACTATACATACAGTAAGCCAGACTATGCACATGCATACGTATGTTTGTGTCTGCAAGTGTCTACCAGGGTCAAGATGTCAAGCAGTGTGTGTGACTCATGTGTGTGACTTAACGTGCATGCATATGTGTGTGTGTGTGTGTGTGTGTGTGTGTGTGTGTGTGTGTGTGTGTGTGTGCGCGCAAGATTAAGTATAGTCAGTGAAAGTACCAATACAACAATGCACTCTATGTGCCCCAAAAGTATGAAACGATACACACTTCCTGTCTCCTAAGTGGGCGCAACCTTGTTTGTAAGGCTGTGTCTCATTCCGCATACTTCCGTCAGTACACTGCTAATGTGCACTGACCACTTACTGCCGTAGTGCCCGCTTTCAATGGTTAGTATTGTCCCAAAAGGAACACTTATGTTAAAACACTTACCAGAAATGACGAGCGGGATGAGCGTGACGAACGAGACAAACGCAACACAGCGCGATTTTCCAGCCTGCCAAAAATACGGGCTCTCCTGTATGCAAATGAGTAGCGGTCGCTCGTCTCCCCACCTCTCAAAATCCAACGCGGTATCATGACTTTGCATAAACATACACACCGAATCTGAAGAAAATCTTTTAAACTGACCTTTGTCGATCAAAAAAACAGATTAAGCAACTGCATGGCCTACTTCTCGCTTAAAATGTTTTCAGTAACACATTTCGCTGAACTATTTTCGTAAAATACGAGATCGGATTCCGAACGAGACGCCATTATGGTCGGTTTGAAATTGTTGCCAGATCTCATGAGAGTTTGTTGACAGACAAGTCTCAAACAAAGTTAATTTTCTCCTGATTTGTCCATCTGATGAATGCCATTTTAGTGTCAGATGTTCGGGATATATGTGGCTTGTGAAAAATCTGATCAATATTTACTTTGGTGACTAGGGGGCGAAAGAATCAATCATAATTTGTTTTCACATTCACTTCTCCCATTGGAATCAATAAAGTTGTATTTCATGTAACGTAAAATCTTAATCTGAAAAGTAACTAGTAACTACAGATGTAGCTGTAAAATGGAAATAACTAAAATGAAGTACAAAGTGCCTCAAAACTGTACTCAAGTACAGTACATGAGTAAATGTATTTACACGTAATTACTTCCCACCAATGAGTGTAGTGCTGTAGTGTGCATCTAGTCTACTATGCATTACTGATTTCTTAGAATTAGGGGTTTCATAAACAGAAATGTAAACAGCACATACTCAAGCTGTCCTATAATATTTGCACCGTACACACAGTGACAGCACCTGTACATATGGCACACACATTCTCACACATACAATATACATATGCACACACATGATCAATCTGTCAGATTAGATTTTATTGTGGAATATGCCTGTGAGATGTAGAAGTCACAATCAAATGCCCTTCATGCCAGCCAACTATCAAATAAACTTATCTAACAGAGCAAGACACGTTCTGACTTAATAACAGCCATCTGTCTCCACAGTGTAAACACCCAGCTATCATTACATTTGTGTATGCTGCGTGAGCGAGTTAGTGTGTGTACCGTCTGTAAGGTATGAGTTTGCATTGGAAAGGGTGTATATCTTTGTCTGAGAGTTGGCGAGAGTTGTGAGTTGGAAAGAAACAGACGATGACTTCCAATAATTTCATTTTAATCATACTGACCATATTTTTAGGCTCTCTCTTTTACAAATCATGTCTTCCTTCTGAGTCTTTTTGCATTTTGTCCTCTTGTCTTCCTGTGTTGCTTTTAGTATTTTATATTATTCTCTCTCCCTGCCATTTTTCTCTCTGTTTATCTTTTTACACTCCATTACTGCCAAATTCCCTTACTAGCATGTGCCCCCTTTGGCCTGAGGACTAGTATGTTTCCAGCCTTGGCAGAACCTCTGAAGGGCCATTGTGCCAGGCAGGCCAATATGACTGGCAGTAGCCAGGGTGGGCTGCTCCAAGTCCATTACTCTGGGACGGGACAGGGGTTGGGGGCGAACAGACTTGACTGCGTGACTACAAACTCACTTGGGTGTGAAGCAAATGTCATCCCAGCTCTTTTCATTTCTCCTTCCACCTGTATTTCTTCCCAAATGTCTTGCACTGTGGTTTTGTGCTTTTAGCATCATTTGTTTTTCTGAGCTATGTGAGTCAGAAAAGCTGGATAAAGCTCTATGAAGGCTATAATGTGGAACTCCTGCTGTAAGACCTGCCTTTGCTTGATTTGGATAATTAGATATAATAATAATAATAATAATAATTATTATTATGATGTGATGCTGATTGACATATATTGCGAATTTGAAACAAGGAATGACAGCTGTTGGAAAGTAGATGGCATTTAGTTGAGCCCATGCCTCTGTAAATATGCCAGTTTGGATTTTTTTAATCAGTTTAATAATTCGTACGTCCTGCAGGTGCAACATAACATAAGACATACCTGTTCAAAAGATGTTGCCACTTTTAAGCTTTTAACCAATTAATGCACACCAAATTGCAATTCAGCACTATTTTTGTTCAATGGTCACGCTACAACTAAAAATTACCAAAATTTAGCTTAATTCATTTTTTCAAAAATCCTGCCACAACACAGATAGACAGACTGGAGATAAATTAATGTATTGGTGGTCTATAATAACTTTATTCTAAAAACTTTTTAATGTGCCAAAGACATCCATTATTGTCTAAAAACTATTGAAAACTCAACATCTTATTTTTTCTGAATCACACATAGCCTACCCGGCCTGCCACAGTAATTACTCACTAGAGCACAAAATGTCTATCAATCCACCGCTGGAAATAGTTCCCAACAAATGTACCATTTAATCCTGTTTGAGTAACGTTTGCTTAAAGGTCCCATGGCATGAAAATGTCACTTTATGAGTTTTTTTAACATTAATATGTGTTCCCCCAGCCTGCCTATCGTCCTCCAGTGGCTAGAAATGGCGATAGGTGTAAACAGAGCCCTGGGTATCCTGCTCTGCCTTTGAGAAAATGAAAGCTCAGATGGGCCGATCTGGAATCTGGATCTGGTTACCTCCCCTTTCTCTGCTTTGCCCGCCCAGAGAATTTGGCCCACCCATGTGAGAGAGGTATCATGGCTTTCAAACGAGCAAAGTGGCAGTTGGTCAAGGCCACACCCCCATTCACCACCTTGCCCCCCGCCCCCCACCCTCTCCTCCTCAATAGCTACGGACACAGAAATGGCACATACTAAGGAAAGCTCATTGTGGGACTGGCTCTAGTGGCTGTAATTCTGCACCAAGGCTGAATTTCAGGGAAGAGACTTCAGATACAGTATTAGGGAACCACTAAGGTCTATATAAAAGCATCCAAAGAGCACCATGTCATGGGACCTTTAAAACTACAACTAAGCTTGGAGTGCTACGGACAGGGCGTAGGGAAGTGCACTTACACATTGTGTTTGGTCATGTCTTGATTTGTTGATGATAAGTAAAATACAGAATAACACAGCCTTATCCTTTGAATCCAGATGGAAAAAAAGTTGATTAATCTAAACATTTACAATTGTTCTGTTAAAATAAAAAAGTTTAGAATAAAAGTAAAATGTCAATGTGTGCTTCAGTATGTGTGCTTTAGTTTTGTGTGGATTTTCACCTGTATGTTCTGTACTGTTGTGTTAATGTTTATGAAAAGCCCCCAGGGTTAAGATGTGAAAAGTTAGCAAAACATTTTGTTCCACATGCAGGCTCAATTTCTACTCCAGTGCAAAAGTACAGGAGCAGTGTAAAAGCCTTAATACATAATTCACCACCATCTGTCCACAGCACATTTCGTGTAATAAAAGCCTTGTCTTGTACCCTCTTTTCCTCCCTCGTCTCTATCTCTGCCGCTCTCGATTTCTCCTGCTGCTGCATTCTTTTTTCTTTTTCCTTTTTCTTTCTTTCACTTTTGTTCTGTTATTATCATGTAGCCTGTGTATCAGACTGCCTCGCACACCTTTAGGTCATTATTCTGCCTCTTTAATTTCCATACATGCTCTCTGTGTCTGTCTCTGTCTTGCACTCTTCCTCTCCCACACACAAAATATCTCCTCTCTTTCTTTCCCCTACTCTTCCTCCATTCTCCGTCTGCTTCTCTCTTCCTCATCTGCTCATCCTTGGACCATTTCTCTCCGGCTCACTCTCTACAATATAATGCTGTCAATGGCTCTCTATTTCACAACACATGGCTGTAGCAGCTCCACTCCACCTAGGTGTCAATTTGCATTTTTCACGACTCATCAGAGCTATTGTTCAGGACGGTGTATTAAATTTGTTCACGGGTCGGTCCACTTTAGCAGCGCCGTGCCAAGCTGTAATGACGTGCATCGACTACAGCCTCACAGTAGGGGATAGCCAAGCCACAGCGCATTGCTGTGGTCTTGCTAGGTAGCAGGCCCAACCAGACAGTCTACTCGCTGTCCGACTATTTCTTCCGCAATGGAAAAACCATATATGCGTCTCTGTGTGTGTAGGTGTGTATTTGTGTGGTCTCAATCTCATCAGGTCTATTGTGTAGGCTGACAATGCAGTGACCCTGTGAATCAGTTTCTTTTGTAGTCCTTATAGAGTCAGAGTATGTGGGTGGATAAGTGTCTGTCTATCTCTATGTGTGTGTTTGCAGAGCAGCAGCCCACTGCTAAGTCTACTTTACTAGGTTTAGTGCAGAGGCCCTTCATAGTAGCCCAGCCTCATGGGTTAAGAAAGGAGGAGGGAGAGGAGGAGATGGAAAAGAGGGAGAAAGTAGAGAGGTGAATCACAGAACTGAAGAAGCCAGCTGTAGAGGTATTGGGACACATAAGCTGTTTTCTCATATCAACTCCAGACAATGTCTGATGAATCAGGTGTCTGTAGTTGCCTTTTCGCACATGTAGCATACAACAGGAGATTGTCCGTGTCAGACGCATTCTCACTTACTAAAAATACTTTGTTTGGTTTAGACGAGGGGTGGCGCCTGGGTAGAGCAAACAGGAGGCAGGACATGATAGGTCACGTAGCCGGCTCATAATTTGATCACGATTTCGTTACACCTTACCGACAGATGTTCCTGAATCTTGTTGTCTCTCCAGTTAGACATTTTCGTCTTCCTGTAAATTACCCTTCTTCATTACCCTTGAATGGCATGATAGAAATGTCATAAACACGACTACTCGCTAGCTCATCAAGATTTCTGTCCTGAAGATAATAACATAATTACAGCTAATCATTTTAATATTAGGGATGCACCAAATACAGATTTTTGGGGTTTGGTCAAATATCCACTGGTTAAGATTCTCCTGAAATCGAATCCCACTCCCATCCTTGAATGTCCACAGCAGTGAATTTTTTATTTTATTTTAACTGTAAAAAAAAAAAAAAAAAGAAAGAATATGCAACATTATGCCAGGAAGACAAGTGGGAAAAACTATTTTGACTGTTGTCGGTGTCGGTGTAGGGCTAGCAAAGCTGGTAATGGTCGTCTGGTTAACAAGTTTTTAGCTGTTTTGCCGTACCTGAAGTTGCTGCATTTTGGCTGCTGTCTGTAGATTCCTTCATGCACAACTCGTATTCTTTCGGATGTTTCATACGCAAATGTTTTAACAGCAGCAATGTTTGTGTTGTTTATGTCCTTAGGCCACCACGAGACAAATCGGCATTGCAAATTGAACATGTTGCTCGACTTGAATCGCCTTCTTTTGACTGAAAGTATTGTCAAACAACACTTTTGTCACAGCCTACTGCATTGAACCTACATAAACACCTTCCCGTAATCAACGGCAGTGTCATTACGTCGACCAGTGTAGCGCGCATAGTCCAAGCGTAGCGTTCGGTTCGGTGGAAAAAAATTCTAAGGTGCGGCAGAAACCAAACCCCGTCAAAAAGCCCAGTATTTGGCCGAATCCAAAGCCGAATCCTGGATTCGGTGCATCCCTGTTTTAATATTTAATCGACCTCCTGTCTGCATGTCAAAGTGTCCTTAAGCAAGACACTGAACCCTGAGTTGCGCCTTGCATGGCAGCTCCTCTACCATCAGTGTATAAATGTGTGTGTGAATGGGAGGCGAATTATAAAGAGCTTTGTCTGGTAAGGTAGAATATATACAGTATAGTTATAGTGCAATTTAGTCCATTTACCATTTACTTAATGGTAAATATTTCCTTAGCTGATAAAAGGCTGGCTGGCGGTGAGCTAACAGCTAGCCAAGTTGACAGCTGGTGGTTCTACATGAAGTGAGCACATGTTGGAAAGCTCAGCCTAAAAACTCCATTTTGGAGTCTCTCTATTTGAATTTGATTCATCAAAAAAAAATCTTCATTATTAACTGCTATTTTCAATCATGTCTCCAGAGCAATATTAAAGTAGAAACTGTATCATATGTTCAAAAAAACGACTCTTTCACTTCTGCATCAAAAAGAGTTGGCAATGACTCCATGGGGAATTAAAAATGGCAAATTGGATGATTTGTTTATAGATGTATTTTTACATATGCAGTTAGTAGTTTTCTGCATTCACTTTATACTTGCGGCACTTCTTTCACTGTGATCTTTTGAACCCGTGCTACTCTTCATCATTTACTCCATATGCATTCAGGCCCTTAAGGCCATACTAAAAACCTGCTTAGCTCTTATACACCCTGCTGAACACCATAATATATAGTGATTTTTAAAAAGCTTGAAGCTTTTCACAGTAAATTTTGAAATGGAAATCTGTGTGTTTAGTGAGTCTATGAGTTTCATGACCCTGAGGCACAAATTGCCACAAAGGCAATGCTTGCATGCAAACACACATTTTCTGTATACCAATATACAGTATAATACCATAATACAGCCTTTAATAAACCGCTTGTATAAATGTATTGTATTAAAACTAGCTACACAAAATGGCAGTTTATTTTCTTGGATTATCAGTTCTTTGATTAAGACAGAAAACATACTTGCATGCAGCAATTATTCTTT
Source organism: Perca flavescens (assembly GCF_004354835.1). Classification (NCBI taxonomy): domain Eukaryota; kingdom Metazoa; phylum Chordata; class Actinopteri; order Perciformes; family Percidae; genus Perca; species Perca flavescens. The sequence goes on along the minus strand of NC_041353.1, from coordinate 13,967,763 downwards.
CCATGTTTAATAACTCCTTTGGAAAGCACACATCTACTTCCCTCCAATCAATGTCCATTCATAGCCCTTGATTCCCCTCTAATAGGTTGTGTAGCTCTGAATGCACCAAAAAGGTGCTGGAAAAAGTAAAAGGGCAGCAGGGGAACAGCAAACCCAGTATTGTTATCAGAGGTGGAAATGTGTTGATTTCACACTGAGAGCTTTTTGTTTGTTTCTTTATATATTCTTCTTAAATTACAATGTGAAGTGGCAGGGGATATGCTGCACCGCATTGTTTGGGTATTTTGAACGTGCTAACTGTTGGGTTTTAGGGACTGAGATACTCCTGCTTGTCTGGATTAATTCATACCGATTGGTCCTGGGAGGAAAAGTATAGAAATAACAGTTGTTTCTTTGGGTTGGGAAGTTTTATATCCATTTCTTTACTTCTTACAGTAGGTGGTAAGAAGAAAGAGGTGGGGTGCAAAACAGGCTATAGCTGTTGCCATAGTCCTGCTATGCCCTGTTACACCCTGCTATGCTCTGCGGTGCCCTCCAGTGTCCTGCTATGTTCTGCTGTGCCCTGTTACGTCCTGTAATGCCCTGCAGTGCCCTGCTATGCCATGAACTACTACAACTACTATTTCTAGTCACTGTTCCATTATCTTTTATTGTGACTGTTATTGCCACTATTCATCACACCCCCAACCGGCACCTTCAGACACCGCCTACCAAGAGCCTAGGTCTGTCCGAGGTTTCTTCCTAAAAGGGAGTTTTTCCTCGGCTCTGTCGCACTAAATGCTTGCTCTTGGGGGAATTACTTAAATTGTTGGGTCCTTGTATATTATAGAGTGTGGTCTAGACCTACTCTATCTGTAAAGTTTAAATAACTCTTGTTATGATTTGATACTATAAATAAAATTGAATTAATCAGTGATGCTCATTTGTGCGATATTAATAATGTAGAACTTGTTAGGTCAAGTATGTTTGATTCAATTTGAGGCTTTGAATTATTGCTGGATAAAAAAAAATGTGTGGCAGTGAATTGATGCCTTACATCAGTGAGAGCAATTTAATGGCAACACAATGTGGATTATTTTGGCAGATTATTAAACTTTGAATGTTCTCAATTTGTTATGAATTTTAACTTGTTTTATTAATCAGTGTTGTGTATGATTATGACATTGGCTTCTTTGCACCACTTTGCAAATGGATTTCCCTTCACACTTACTGTTACTGCCATATAAACTGCAAACAAAATTCATCATCATACTCCATATTGCAGAAATAGGCTAATTTTATCCTGTAATCATGTATGAGCAACTTTTTTTCTCATAGCGCTCGCTATGACTTCTATTTTTCTTTGTATCACTGGCTTTAATACTCTGTCGTAGGTTTGCAGCGCAGACTGGGTTTAAAGAAACCGTAATCCAGGTAAACGCCAAAAGAGCCACAATGAGCAAAAACTAAATTTTTATGCTTGCTTTCACAAGTTTTATTTCTTGCTCCCAGGTTTTCAAGAGTAATTGTAATAAATGTTCAAAGATTGCATGAGCTATTGTGCAGTAACCAAATACAGTAGGGGTGGTGAAGTCCTGTAAGGGCAAATCAGGTAATCATCATTAATTTGAGTTTTGTACCCGGTGGCTGTTGCTCTTAGGAGAAAATGACTTCCCAAGTACTCTGAATCTTTTTTTTTGACGCAAATTACTATTTCCTTCTTAACATTCACAAACTATATTTGGTCTGAACATGTTCCTGTTTGATTTTCTCACTTATTCCCTCTTCTGTGTGATTTGTTAATTTTTTCCTAGGCCAATCCAAAATCACAGGGAAATACTTTTTTTTTTGTCTTCCCTCGCCAGCTCCAAACCAAGTAATTTAGAGCTAGAGAGGAAAAGGTCTGTCAAGAAGGATTCATCTCTCCAATCCCCAAAGCCTCACATTTTATCGCCAGCTCTTTAAAAGCATGTTAAAATCCAAATGGAGAATTGTCCTTGTAGATCACCACCACACAATTCACTGTCTTCTTCAGGCCAATAGTGGTTTGTCTGTTTTACTTAAATTGCTTTTCGAATATATCTCCTTCTCCTGTGTTTAGGTGTGTGTGTGTATGTATGTGTGTGTGCGTGTGCGCGCGTGTGAGAGGGAGAGACAGATGTCTGAGTTGTTCTGGATCGGAGGAATCTAAAGGGGGTGAAGGAAAAGCACACACCACATACATCTTTAAAGAAGAAAGAATATTCGAGCATGCCTTGTCTTTGTACTTTCATTATCCCTTCTTATTTATTTATTTCTTTCAGCAGGGAAACTGCAGAACTAAATCCCTCTTTATACAGATGTGAATTCCGTTAAAATTATGTGAGGTTACACAAAGTCAGATTTCTGACATTGCTCAAATCTTAAATAGTTTTATGGGGTGATGGTCTGCCAGTCAAGGCTAGTGCAGTGTGCTGTGTAAACATGCTCAGGACAGTATAGTTGCAATTATAAAGATACTCTTTTCCATCTTGAGACATTACTTCTCCTCAATGATGGGCACTGGAAGGTCTACAGATGTGTTCCTCTACAAGGTGAGTATCGGAACAATAGAAATGTTGAATATTCAAGGTTTGATTGTCTGCAGGGTTTCTCCTTAATCACAATGGCCCAGCACATTGCCAACTGTATTGTCCCCCTTTCCCGACTAAGATTGAGTTGTACCTGTTTTTCCTTTAAGCACAGGGGGCATTATGTGTTCGCTAAACTGATACAGTAATACAATAGCACAAGGCATCCTCCCCTAACTTTTCTGCTCTACTAGGTCCATTCTGACCATACTTTGGACTGACTGGATTCATTACATCACTCCCGGACACACAGCTGCTGATCAGTTGTGTGCAACAATTTGCCATCAAGTCACCCTGTGCGAGAAGTTGTTACACTGTGTAATAACCTGGAATGTCCAACATAAGGACATTTCTTTTGAGCAAAGTATGCAAATGTCCGCTCGGTTACTTAACGTCGCAAATCCCTCCTCAACTAGCACCATTTTCTGAACCATAGCGGTGTTCCACTTTTATTTATTTTCCCAAATTCTTTCAGTCTGTCCTTTCTTTCAACCCCTATTTTTGAGCAACCTATACTCTACTACACTTTGTTCACAGTCCAAAGCTCCACAGCTGGTATGAGGGGGGAGGGGGGTGAGACTGTTAAAAATAAAAGAAACCCCAAAAATAAAAATAAAAAAGCATATTCCCTGTCTAGGGATAAAGAACAAGCTGCATCCTATTGGAGTGGCCTGGAAGTTGGCATAAGTGTAGCCTTGGGCATGCTTGCTTTGATGTTGCAGTATTCAACCCAAAGATGCACACTTATGTACACTAAATTGTATTAACAATGTTAAGTGAGGTTACTGTGTGTACTGTCATATTTTACTCATTTTCATCTATTTGCTAAGGAAATGAGGCAAGGTGGTCAGTAATTTTTGAGAGCAGTTTTCTACATCACAATTGCATTGTGCTTCGTATTCAGAAATGTAATCAGTAGTACTATCACAGCATCCCTACTTAACATTCACTGCAGGTCCGGCAGAGAGGATTAGGGGAACTAAAGGGTAAATATATACAGTGAATTGGTAATAACATGATCCAACAATGGAAACAGGGGCACATCAAGTCCCAGGGGATTTTCAGAGGGTGACGAACAAATATGCTGCGTATCAACAGTAGATCTAAAGGTGAAACTATGTGTAAACATTGTTTTTATTCATGACGCTTTATCCAATATCTTTCTATGGCAGCTTTTTACTCCTAACTGATCAATTCTGTGAACTGAGGGCAACATTTATAAAATTATAGGTCAGCTCCCCAAATAGGTTGTGTGTTTGTTTTGAAGTGTGTTAAGGTCTAAAACAAACCAACCAGTTTTTATAAGCCGGTTAATAACCATGAATACATCTAGTGTTAACTCATCCTGCAAAACTGCTCGGAACCGCATGTTGGAAAATGTTGTTAAAAGTTATATAGTGATAAAGCGTCCTGAAACAGTTCTCCTCCCGAAACTATTCTTTTATGTCACTTTAACTGTCACTTGTCCATAATTATTGCTGTTATTTTATTAGCGAGCCATGTACCGCTTCAAAGTGTGCAAGAGCACAACCATACAATGCCTCAGTAATCCTAGCCATTAGAAATGACATTTTAAAGCAGAGAAAAAGGACCCCTCTTTCATATGGACTAATTGAAACTGCTTTGCTGTACTGCAGTACACTCATGGTTAATTTTTCATCTATTTTTTCCCCTCACCTTACACTGTCCTCTATTGTTTTTGCCCTATTTTCTTGCTTTTTTTCCATCTCACCCTCTGTCTCTTGCACTTTCTCTGCTTTTACTGCAGGAAAACAACTTTTTAGGGAGAGTAGCTGAGGCCACATGAAAACGCATGCACACAGTTGGATGGTAGGACAGGTATCCCTTAAAAGCAGTGTTAAAAAGCACTTCAACAGACAAAACACTTTGTCCACTTTCAGATCAGTCACGACATCAAACAAACTACTCCCTCGCCATGTTGTAGCACTTAGAACTTTGTCTGCATACACAAACTCTACATCATGTTATGACTCTCCAAACCTCCACCAGATGTACAGTATGTGGGTAGGATCATACTAAGTGTAGGTCAAAGTGACAGAGTTTTGTATTATGTTCTGTTGTTGCAAAGTGCCTCTTAACTTCTGAATATACAGCATGTGTTTGTTGGCTGAGTGTGTTTCCCAGACTGGATCAGCAGTTGTCAAGCGTTCTGTCTGCAGGACCTGGAGTCTCATTTATAAACGTGGTGTAACGCACAAAATGGGGCTGAAAATGTGTGTACGCCACTTCCCCCATTCTTAATGTTTAATCGGCGCTGTCTCACTGTCACATTGTCCGCTACGGAGCGCAAGAGGAGGAGATGGCCCGACTCCATGGAATACAGGATAGCATCAAATACCCTACCATCAGATAATGGCAGAACACAGTGTAAATAACTAAATATCTGTCTTTAATACTGTGCATATATCATCAAATGTCAAAGTCTGGAAATACAACCGTTAAGCTCTCGCGCAATCGTTACACTTAATGTCCTCGTTATCGGTCCGAACTTTAAAAGGTCCCATGGCATGAAAATTTCACTTCCCCCAGCCTGCCTATGGTCCCCCAGTGGCTAGAAATTGCGATAGGTGTAAACCGAGCCCTGGGTATCCTGCTCTGCCTTTGAGAAAATGAAAGCTCAGATGGGACAATATGGAATCTTGCTCCTTATGAGGTCATAAGGAGCAAGGTTACCTCCTCTTTCTCTGCTTTGCCCGCCCAGAGAATTTGGCCCACCCATGAGAGAGAGACATCATGGCTTTCAAACGAGCAAAGTGGCAGTTGGTCAAGGCCACACCCCCACCCTCCACCTAATGGAAGAATTAGGAGAGAAAGAGGCTTCAGGGACCATGACGATGACTGGCTAATATGCCGATTTAGATTCCCTAAAGCTGCGCTCTTGGATCTGGTTAAATCTTATCATGTAAGTCTGGTATATTGAAGCTGTCCCCGAGTGCCGTAATGCCTGCCGTTTTGGACAGTATTATTAATATAGATAGTCTATAGATCAGGTTTACCTACACTGTGCGAGAACAGGCTGCAATTATAATTGAATTTGCAGCAATTCCCGAGCGTCAGAGAAGTATTTTGCTTTGTTCCCGCCAGTCGTCATGATTCGGCGTAACGACAACTGCCAGTATCATTAACATACTGATCAGCATTCATGAAGTACTTTGCATTGACTATTTATGGTTAAAAATGGGCGTTTACAGGGCGGGATAAGAGGCTGATTCACGTACGCACACTTGTGGGTAATCTGTGATTTATAAAGGGGACATTGCTTACAAATGTGCGTACGCACAGGGCGTTTCCCAATCTGTGTTCTTCCTGTGTCCCTGTGAAACGTCATCTCGTGTTGCCAAAGTACTGTCCCAATACACAAGTTCGCATTTCGCCAAGAACAGTTAAAATTCCCAGATGTGTATCCCAACATTCATTTCGGCATTCAGTGATGGTTGGATTTCCAGTACATAGCCCAAAAATGGGACAATTTTAACAATTTTCGCCATCTTATTCATCACTAAATTCACTTCTGAGAACATTTTATGTGAGAAATGAACGGTTTATATTTCGAATATAGGCAGTCTTGCGAAAATCTTTGCCGAATTGTCACACTCTGAGATCCCGCTGTAGGACCCCGGAGGTCTTTTAGACCGGTTACGTAAATTTATTTCGCCGTTTTGGATCGTTTGTGTAAATATCACAACACGTGGTTAACTGTCTTTTTGGAGTTAAACTCAACAAGCACACACACACGCGCGCGCACACACACACAGGAGAGCTACCTATACCAGATAGACTGTATATTATTAGTCTATGAGATACAGGCGTTTCTTTTCGGTGTATTTGTTTTCTGATTTATTAGAAGTTGAGTTTCAGTCTTTATGATAAATGAACAGTTGTACATAAAGTGGTAACCTGCTATGATATGTTATGTTGACTGGGGAGACACCAACCTTTATAATTTGAATTTCTAATGTTCATCTCCCTGGGCATATACAGTGCACTACAATAATATAGAAATGATAATTCCACATAACACTAATAGGAACAAATAGGACACACCAGTGCATATTTATTTGTTTAATTTAAACTTACTTAAACTTATATGCTAATAATAGTAGGGATTGCGTTCCACTCTTTTGAATAAGTAAGGGGTGTTTGAGCTTAACCATAAACAATAAAATTAAAGCTCAATTAACTCAATTATTAATTAATTTTTCAATATTATTGCAATAGTTGTAGCATTATGAGTTTTCTTGTCCGGAGATTGTTTTAATACAAAGTGGTTATATTGTTGTGATTTTTATTTCTAGCTGGTATTTTGGAGCCTTGCAGGTAGCCTCTGTGCTGGGGGTGTTGAGCAATAACAGGAAGAATGCATCGTCTCAAACTGTTAACAGCGTTTTCTGTGCTTGTGAACTTGCGAGTTAATTCTTCCAAGAACAACCAGCAAGAACACAAGTCCGTAGTTTGCATTCTTGGTATTGAGAAACGCCAACAGTTTTATAAATCTGAATGTTTTTTGGTGTACGCCATTTTTGGCTTTTGGGCGTACTTACACTTTTAGTAAGGATCCTACACACAGTTTTATAAATGAGACCCCTGGTTGTTATCTAATATCATATTCTGATGTCGCAGTATCCCGACAAAGACATGTCTGTTTTCTGGGTATGTTTTCTGGTATAAGGAAAAGTTAATCTTACAAAAGCAATGACACATTTCCAATTTTCTCTGTGGCCCAGAGAGGTGATGTGGGAGGGATTTATATAGGAGAGGAGATTGGCTAAGAGGAAGGACCCAACAGAGGGACAAATGCTGAATGCACATGAGAGGATGACTCAGTGCTGAATGACTTGTGTGAAAATGAGGTAGATAGGGTGTGAGCAATATAGAGAGAAAATAAGAGTACAAGAGAAAGACGGACAGAGCTGCAGAGAATAAGAGAGGCACAAACAAAAGGCGGTTTCCAAACTCTGATAAAAAGTCTTCCTTTTTTTTCAAATAATGCTGCGTGGGAGACTGTGTGTGCAAGGAAGAGTCAGATAAGTAGCAAAGAGATAAAACACCAGAGAACAATGAAAAGATCATGCAAGATAATAAGAGAAGAGGCAGTGTCCAGTGGCTCAGTAGATGACAGGATAAGGGAGAGCAACACCTCCGTCCATGCACAAGACTGGACACAAACGCCACTTATACAAAACATGGTCATGAACACATCTGAACTGCACGCATCTCATATCAAGCACTCTCCTTGAATGTCTGCATGTTGCCCTTATGGGTTGCAAATAGAGGTCCTTTGTTCACGTGCGGCACTCCTGTTCTGTGTGTATTTTGTTCTTAACGCCTTACTCCTCTTTTCTCCCTCCTCATCCTCTCCACTCTGTTCCATGTTATGAAAACTAGCCTCTGCTAGCTTGCCGCTATGTTTAAATTATATATAAACTACTTATAAGATCAGTCAGTCAAGCTTTATTTACTCATGTAGATTAACTGATCTAGATCAAGATCACTCTTATAATAGAGACTATGCATACATCACAACAAGACAATGAAATCACACTTAGCAGTCTTCATGTTACTGATTATATATATTTGGGAGAAAGGTTTTAACAGATAAACAAAATAATCTTGTTTAATGATAATTTGTGAAGAATGCAAATAATGTTAATAACTTCACAACATCATCACACTGATAAGCACAAGAGCTTGTAAAAACATCCACCACAAAAACATCAAACTACTGGGGCAACACAATGTAAGCTAGATGAGCTACTTGTAAGCTAGTTAACGCAGCAGAACATTTAGACATTCACATTCGGCCAATTGAAAAAGGCAGTGCATTACAAATGACATGGGGGTATCTGTTTTATTTGCAAATATACAAAATTAAGTAATACAAACCGTGTAGAAAATAACAGTGCCACATACATATAAATATACTATGTGCCACACAGACACAGGTCTAAAATATTCTGTCAGAGGTACACCTAACAGAACACTGAGTCCACATATCTATGTCCACAGGTTTCGCTAACACCTCACACAGCTACCCTGATATGGATAACAAAAATCAATGAATGACTATATGCTAACCCTAACCAACATTCTCACATTTTCACTCTCTGACCACATTTTTACTTACAGGTTTTTTGTGTTTGTGTCTTTTTATTTCTTAGATGGAGAGGTCCATACCAAATGCTGCTTACCATGAGAACCGCCCTGAGGGTGGAAGGAAAGCCAGAATGGATCTATACCACAAGGTGTTGGAGAGATCTACACAGGGGAAACGAGGACATGAAAGATGCCGAAAAGCAGTTGTGGCCAGGCAATTCTCCTGTGCAGCCATGTTTCTCCTCCTTGGCACAGGCTAAAATACTCTCATCCATAGAAATGACAAAGCGAGAAGATCACCTGAGCACAAAGCCTCAGTTGATTGCAATACAGACAAGTATTCTGATCTTTTACAAACTATCGGAGTGCATTGACCTTAGCACCTCTGAAGGACAAAACAAACCTTACTTAAGATGACAAAATTTGGTACTGAACATCAGAAGATTGCAATGTAAGAAACAAAGATTTTATGAAACTGCTAGTCTGGTTATGCAAATGATGGTAGACTATGCCAGTAACAGAAGTAACTAATAACTGTTGGGTATGTCAACAATTGCCAATTTCAACTTACTTACCAATGCTGACTCCAGTTCCATTCACCTTAGCAGATTGGGACATGTTTCACTGGTGTGATTTGGGTAATGAGTTGTTAACGTTGTTATTTTTCAGGTAATCATTTACCTCATTTACAAGATTCACAAAGGGAAGCAAATAATTTTATCAGAAAAAAGGCATAGTATGTCAAAAAAAGTATGTAAAGAAAACAATAAAAAAAATCATGCTATAGCATGTCAAAAAAAGTAACAAAATGTCATAGTATAGTATGTCAGAAAAAAGCAATAAGTCAAAATGTAGTATGTCAAAATCATAAAAAGTCACACTATATACAGTGTAATAACGTGATAGTATAGCATGTCGAAAAAACCTAAAAAAGTCATACTATAGCAATATTGAAAAAGTAAAAATATTCAGTATTCTGGATAATCAAGGCACAGAATACACAGAGATAGTCGCTTTTTGCTCGCAGGTTTCTCTATAGAGCTCTCCCTACAGCTTCGGAATAGATATTTGGCAGCTCCTATGTTTAATTGTCTGACTCCTTGCTCGGTCAGTCTGCCCTTTCCTCTTTCTCTGTTCCTCCGACAATGCTTTCCTGGGCTTTCTGCTTCTTTTTTGCCGGATCAGCCATGACGATAGTGTGAAAAACTCCATCACTACCTTGTTAGCCGGTTCCTGAATGGCCGTATGTGTCCTGTGCCGTGAAGTAATTTGTTACATCGCGAGACCTGATATCACGCGATACTTCCTGATGCTGAGACCAGCGGCTCGCCGGCCGAAAGTTGCAAGAGTGGTTTTCCGCTCACAGGCGCTAGGGGGAAGCGAGACGACCACCATTCAACTAAAAAAAAGTCATATAACCATTCCAATGACTCTGAAGCTGTTCAGTTAAGGTAAATTAAGCTAAAAAAAACTGCATAGTTCCCCTTTAAGGTGATATATTGCAAATATTTTATGTAATTAATTACAGGGAAGTTACAGGAAAAAGTAACCAAATCAGTTTTTTTTTTCTCTTTTTTCTCAGATTTATATTAATGGTCCCAGGCCTATACCCAGGAATGTACCTGCAATGTACAAATGATAATTAATGAAACTCAAGGAATCCTAATTCTTTAAAAAATATATATTATTTATTTATATAAATATTTTATATAATATAAATAATATAAAATATAGTTTGTCGGAAAACATCATAAAGTCATACTATGGCATGTCGTCAAAAAAATCATAAAAATGCCCACTATGTATAGTATGTCGAGAAAAAAAGCAAAAATTCAGTATAGTATGTCGAGAAATGGGGGACAGACCTTATTGGTGCATGTAGATTGATGTTTTCACTTCATGATCAAAAAGATGGGGAACTGTGGTAGAAACATTATTACACATACATTTATGTATGATTTGCACATTGTCATGGTTTGGTATTTTGAGAGACTTCAGAGTCCTTCACAATTGGTATGCTTTATGAGAAGAGTCAAAGAAAAGATGAGGACCTTGATGGTGCGATTATGTGTGACATGGGACATGCTGTATAAAGCGGAGCAAAGACAATGTACCTTTAAGTTTTTGGAATGTCTGTCCAATTATATGTGCTGTACCAAGTTCTGCTCTGATCTGTATTGTAATAAACTTATGTATTCAAGTAGCAAACCTGAGGCTCAACGAGTTATTCTTTTATTCAGCTTAGTTAAGTTTAAGTGATAAAAAAGCCAGTTTGGCCAGTTTAGTTTGCCAAAAAAAGTGATAGAAAAGCTGTAGTATCGTATGTTGAAAAAAGTGACAGAAAAGCCATGGTATAGTATGTGTTTAAAGATTATTTTTGGTTTTTTTTCCCTTTATTACAAGTGACAGTGGATAGACATGAGAGAAGGAGAGAAATGGGTGATGATACGCAGCAAAGGGCAACAGGTCAGATTCGAACCTGCACAGCTGCAGGACTCAGCCAACATGGGGTGAAAAAAGCCATAGTATAGTATGTCGAAGATAGCCATAGTATAGAACATCGAAAAAAGGGATAAAAAAGCCATAGTATAGTATGTCGAAAAAAGTGATAAAGAAGCCATAGTAAAGTATGTTGAAGATAGCAATAGTATAGTATGTCGAAAGAAATGATAAAAATGCCATAGTATAGTATGTCGAAAAAGGGATAAAAAGCCATAGTATAGTATGTATAAAAAAGCCATAGTATAGTATGTCGAAAAAAATTATAAAAAAGTCATAGTATAGTATGTCGAAAAAGCCATAGTATAGTATGTCGAAAAAAATTATAAAAAAGCCATAGTATAGTATGTCGAAAAAAGTGATAAAAAAGCCATAGTAAAGTATGTCGAAAATAGTGATAAAAAAGCCATAGTAAAGTATGTCGAAGATAGCAATAGTATAGTACATCGAAAAAAGGGATAAAAAAGCCATAGTATAGTATGTCGAAAAAAGTGATAAAAAAGGAATGGTATAGTATGTCGAAGATAGCCGTAGTATAGCACATCAAAAAAATTCATAAAAATGCCATAGTATAGTATGTCTAAGATAGCCATAGTATATTATGTCGAAAAACAGGATAAAAAGCCATAGTATAGTATGTATAAAAAAGCCATAGTATAGTACATCGAAAAAAGGGATAAAAAAGCCATAGTATAGTATGTCGAAAAAAGTGATAAAAAAAGCCATAGTATAGTATGTCGAAAAAAGTGATAAAAAAAGCCATAATAAAGTATGTCAAAGATAGCCATAGTATAGTACATTAAAAAAAGGGATAAAAAAGCCATAGAATAGTATGTCGAAAAAAGGCATAAAAAAGCCATAGTATAGTATGTCGAAGATAGTCATAGCATAGTACATCGAAAAAAAGTGATAAAAAAGCCATAGTATAGTATGTCGACAAAAAGTCATAGTATAGTATGTCGTAGATAGCCATAGTATATTATGTCGAAAAAAGGGATAAAAAGCCATAGTATAGTATGTATAAAAAAGCCATAGTATAGTACATCGAAAAAAGGGACAAAAAAGCCATTGTAAAGTATGTCGAAGATAGCCATAGTATAGTACATCGAAAAAAGGGATAAAAAAGCCATAGTATAGTATGTCGAAAAAAGTGATAAAAAAAGCCATAATAAAGTATGTCAAAGATAGCCATAGTATAGTACATCGAAAAAAGGGATAAAAAAGCCATAGTATAGTATGTTGAAAAAATTGATAAAAAAGCCATAATATGTTGAAAAAAGTGATAAAAAGCCATAGTATAGTATGTCGAAAAAAGGGTTAAAAAGCCATAGTAAAGTATGTCGAAAAAAGTGATAAAAAATTCATTGTAAAGTATGTCAAAGATAGCCATAGTATAGTACATTAAAAAAAGGGATCAAAAAGCCATAGAATAGTATGTCGAAAAAAGTGATAAAAAATTCATTGTAAAGTATGTCGAAGATAGCCATAGTATAGTATGTTGAAAAAAATGATAAAAAAGCCATAGTATAGTATGTTGAAGATAGCCGTAGTATAGCACATCGAAAAAATTGATAAAAAAGCCATAGTATAGTAGGTCGAAGATAGCCATAGTATAGTACATCGAAAAAAGGGATAAAAAAGCCATAGTATAGTATGTCGAAAAAAGTGATAAAAAAAGCCATAATAAAGTATGTCAAAGATAGCCATAGTATAGTACATCGAAAAAGGGATAAAAAAAGCCATAGTATAGTATGTTGAAAAAATTGATAAAAAAGCCATAATATGTTGAAAAAAGTGATAAAAAGCCATAGTATAGTATGTCGAAAAAAGGGTTAAAAAGCCATAGTAAAGTATGTCGAAAAAAGTGATAAAAAATTCATTGTAAAGTATGTCAAAGATAGCCATAGTATAGTACATTAAAAAAAGGGATCAAAAAGCCATAGAATAGTATGTCGAAAAAAGTGATAAAAAATTCATTGTAAAGTATGTCGAAGATAGCCATAGTATAGTATGTTGAAAAAAATGATAAAAAAGCCATAGTATAGTATGTCGAAGATAGCCATAGTATAGTACATCGAAAAAAGGGATAAAAAAGCCATAGTATAGTATGTCGAAAAAAGTGATAAAAAAAGCCATAGTATAGTATGTTGAAAAAAGTGATAAAAAAGTAATGGTATAGTATGTCGAAGATAGCCGTAGTATAGCACATCAAAAAAATTCATAAAAATGCCATAGTATAGTATGTCTAAGATAGCCATAGTATATTATGTCGAAAAAGGGATAAAAAAGCCATAGTATAGTATGTATAAAAAAGCCATAGTATAGTACATCGAAAAAAAGGGATAAAAAGCCATAGTATAGTATGTCGAAAAAAGTGATAAAAAAGCCATAGTATAGTACATCGAAAAAAGGGATAAAAAAGCCATAGTATAGTATGTATAAAAAAGCCATAGTATAGTACATCGAAAAAAGGGATAAAAAAGCCATAGTATAGTATGTCGAAAAAAGTGATAAAAAAGCCATAGTATAGTACATTAAAAAAAGGGATAAAAAAGCCATAGAATAGTATGTCGAAAAAAGGCATAAAAAAGCCATAGTATAGTATGTCGAAGATAGTCATAGCATAGTACACATAAGAAAAAAGTGATAAAAAAGCCATAGTATAGTATGTCGACAAAAAGTCATAGTATAGTATGTCGTAGATAGCCATAGTATATTATGTTGAAAAAAGGGATAAAAAGCCATAGTATAGTATGTATAAAAAAGCCATAGTATAGTACATCGAAAAAAGGGATAAAAAAGCCATTGTAAAGTATGTGAAAAGATAAAATAGTATATAGTACATCGAAAAAAGGGATAAAAAAGCCATAGTATAGTATGTCGAAAAAAGTGATAAAAAAGCCATAGTAAAGTATGTCGAAGATAGCCATAGTATAGTACATCGAAAAAGGGATAAAAAAGCCATAGTATAGTATGAAAAAAAAAAAATTGATAAAAAAGCCATAATATGTTGAAAAAAGTGATAAAAAGCCATAGTATAGTATGTCGAAAAAAGGGTTAAAAAGCCATAGTAAAGTATGTCGAAAAAAGTGATAAAAATTCATTGTAAAGTATGTGAAAAAAGATAGCCATAGTATAGTACATTAAAAAAGGGATAAAAAAAATAGTATAGAATAGTATGTAAAAAAAAAAGTGAAAAAAAAATTCATAGTAAACTATGTCGAAGATAGCCATAGTATAGTATGTTGAAAAAAATGATAAAAAAGCCATAGTATAGTATGTTGAAGATAGCCATAGTATAGCACATCGAAAAAATTGATAAAAAGCCATAGTATAGTATGTCGAAGATAGCCATAGTATAGTACATCGAAAAAAGGGATAAAAAAGCCATAGTATAGTATGTCGAAAAAAGTGATAAAAAAGCCATAGTATAGTATGTCGAAAAAAGTGATAAAAAAGGAATGGTATAGTATGTCGAAAATAGATAAAAAAGTATAGCACATCGAAAAAAGGATAAAAATGCCATAGTATAGTATGTCTAAGATAGCCATAGTATATTATGTCGAAAAACAGGATAAAAAGCCATAGTATAGTATGTATAAAAAAGCCATAGTATAGTACATCGAAAAAAGGGATAAAAAAGCGATAGTATAGTATGTCGAAAAAAGTGATAAAAAAGCCATAGTATAGTATGTCGAAAAAAGGGATAAAAAAAGCCATAATAAAGTATGTAAAAAAAAGCCATAGTATAGTACATTAAAAAAGGGATAAAAAAGCCATAGAATAGTATGTCGAAAAAAGGCATAAAAAAGCCATAGTATAGTATGTCGAAGATAGTCATAGCATAGTACATCGAAAAAAAGTGATAAAAAAGCCATAGTATAGTATGTCGACAAAAAGTCATAGTATAGTATGTCGAAGATAGCCATAGTATATTATGTCGAAAAAAGGGATAAAAAAGCCATAGTATAGTATGTATAAAAAAGCCATAGTATAGTACATCGAAAAAGGGATAAAAAAAAGCCATTGTAAAGTATGATAAAAAGATAGCCATAGTATAGTATGTCGAAAAAAGGGATAAAAAAGCCATAGTATAGTATGTCGAAAAAAGTGATAAAAAAAGCCATAATAAAGTATGTCAAAGATAGCCATAGTATAGTACATCGAAAAAAGGGAAAAAAAGCCATAGTATAGTATGTTGAAAAAATTGATAAAAAAGCCATAATATGTTGAAAAAAGTGATAAAAAGCCATAGTATAGTATGTTGAAAAAAGGGTTAAAAAGCCATAGTAAAGTATGTCGAAAAAAGTGATAAAAAATTCATTGTAAAGTATGTCAAAGATAGCCATAGTATAGTACATCGAAAAAAGGGATAAAAAAGCCATAGTATAGTATGTCGAAAAAAATGATAAAAAAGCCATAGTAAACTATGTCGAAGATAGCCATAGTATAGTATGTTGAAAAAAATGATAAAAAAGCCATAGTATAGTATGTCGAAGATAGCCATAGTATAGTACATCGAAAAAAGGGATAAAAAAGCCATAGTATAGTATGTCGAAAAAAGTGATAAAAAAAGCCATAGTATAGTATGTTGAAAAAAGTGATAAAAAAAGCCATAATGGTATAAAAAGTATGTCATGAAAAGATGATAAAAAGTATAGTACATCAAAAAAATTCATAAAAAATGCCATAGTATAGTATGTGAAAAAGATAGCCATAGTATATTATGTCGAAAAAAGGGATAAAAAAGCCATAGTATAGTATGTATAAAAAAGCCATAGTATAGTACATCGAAAAAAGGGATAAAAAAGCCATAGTATAGTATGTCGAAAAAAGTGATAAAAAAGTGATAAAAAGCCATAGTATAGTACATCGAAAAAAGGGATAAAAAAGCCATAGTATAGTATGTCGAAAAAAAAAAGCCATATAGTATAGTACATCGAAAAAGGGATAAAAAGCCATAGTATAGTATGTCGATAAAAAAAGTGATAAAAAAGCCATAGTATAGTACATTAAAAAAAGGGATAAAAAAGCCATAGAATAGTATGTCGAAAAAAGGCATAAAAAAGCCATAGTATAGTATGTCGAAGATAGTCATAGTATAGTACATCGAAAAAAGTGATAAAAAAGCCATAGTATAGTAAGTCGACAAAAAGTCATAGTATAGTATGTCGAAAAAAGGGATAAAAAGCCATAGTATAGTATGTCGAAAAAAGGGGTTAAAAAGCCATAGTAAAGTATGTCGAAAAAAGTGATAAAAAATTCATTGTAAAGTATGTCGAAGATAGCCATAGTATAGTACATCAAAAAAAGGGATAAAAAAAGTCATAGTATAGTATGTCGAAAAAGTGATAAAAAAATTCATTGTAAAGTATGTGAAGATAGCCATAGTATAGTATGTTGAAAAAAAGGGATAAAAAGCCATAGTATAGTATGTATAAAAAAGCCATAGTATAGTACATCGAAAAAAGGGATAAAAAAGCCATAGTATAGTATGTCGAAAAAAGTGATAAAAAAGCCATAGTATAGTATGTTGAAAAAAAGTGATAAAAAGTAATGGTATAGTAGTATGTCGAAAAAGATAAAGCCATAGTATAGCACATTGAAAAAGGGATAAAAATGCCATAGTATAGTATGTCTAAGATAGCCATAGTATATTATGTCGAAAAAGGGGGAAAAAAGCCATAGTATAGTATGTATAAAAAAAGATAAATAGTATAGTATATCGAAAAAGGGATAAAAAAGCCATAGTATAGTATGTCGAAAAAGTGATAAAAAGCCATAGTATAGTATGTCGAAAAAGTGATAAAAAAAAAAGCCATAGTATAGTATGTAAAAAATAGCCATAGTATAGTACATCGAAAAAAGGGGAAAAAAAGCCATAGTATAGTATGTCGAAAAAAAGTGATAAAAAAAAAAGCCATAGTATAGTACATCGAAAAGATAAAAAAGGATAAAAAGCCATAGAATAGTATGTCGAAAAAAAAGGATAAAAAGCCATAGTATAGTATGTCGAAAAAGATAGTCCATAGTATAGTACATCGAAAAAAAGTGATAAAAAGCCATAGTATAGTATGTCGACAAAAAAGTCATAGTATAGTATGTCGTAGATAGCCATAGTATATTATGTCGAAAAAAGGGATAAAAAGCCATAGTATAGTATGTATAAAAAAGCCATAGTATAGTACATCGAAAAAAGGGACAAAAAAGCCATAGTATAAAGTATGGGAAAAATAGCCATAGTATAGTACATCGAAAAAGGGATAAAAAGCCATAGTATAGTATGTAAAAAAAAGTGATAAAAAAAAATAGTATAGTATAGTATGTCGAAAAAAGTGATAAAAAGGAATGGTATAGTATGTCAAAGATAGCCATAGTATAGCACATCAAAAAAAATTCATAAAAAGCCATAGTATAGTATGTTGAAAATATAAATAGTATAGTATGTAAAAAAAAAAGGATAAAAAGCCATAGTATAGTATGTAAAAAAAAAAGCCATAGTATAGTACATAGTAAAAAGGGATAAAAAAAGCCATAGTATAGTATGTCGAAAAAAAAGTGATAAAAAGCCATAGTATAGTATGATAAAAAAAGTGATAAAAAGCCATAGTAAAGTATGTCAAAGATAAAATAGTATAGTATAGTAAAAAAAAGGATAAAAAAAAGCCATAGTATAGTATGTCAAAAAAACGGATAAAAAAGCCATAGTATAGTATGTCAAAGATAGCCATAGTATAGTACATCGAAAAAAAGTGATAAAAAAGCAATAGTATAGTAAGTCGACAAAAAGTCATAGTATAGTATGTTGAAAAAAGATAAAAAGCCATAGTATAGTATGTCGAAAAAGGATAAAAAGCCATAGTATAGTATGTAAAAAAAAGCCATAGTATAGTATGTCGAAAAAAGGGAAAAAAAAGCCATTGTAAAGTAAAGCCAAAAAGATAGCCATAGTATAGTACACATAAAAAAGGGATAAAAAGCCATAGTATAGTATGTCGAAAAAAGTGATAAAAAGCCATAATAAAGTATGTCAAAGATAGATAAATAGTATAGTACATCGAAAAAAGGGATAAAAAGCCATAGTATAGTATGTTGAAAAAATTGATAAAAAGTAATATGTTGAAAAAGTGATAAAAAGCCATAGTATAGTATGTCGAAAAAGGGTTAAAAAGCCATAGTAAAGTATGTCGAAAAAAGTGATAAAAATTCATTGTAAAGTATGTCAAAGATAGCCATAGTATAGTACAAGGGAAAAAAAGGGATATAAAAATGCCAAAAAAAAGAATAGTATAAAAAATTAAAAAAGTGATAAAAAATTCATAGTAAAGTATGTCGAAAATAGCCATAGTATAGTATGTTGAAAAAATGATAAAAAAAGCCATAGTATAGTAGTAAAAAGCACAAAAAAGGGATAAAAAGCCATAGTAAAGTATGTTAAAAAAGTGATAAAAAAGCCATAGTAAAGTATGTCAAAGATAGCCATAGTATAGTACATCGAAAAAAGGGATAAAAAAGCCATAGTATAGTATGTTGAAAAATGATAAAAAAAAAGCATGTCGAAAATAGTAAATAGTATGAAAAAGATAGCCATAGTATAGTATGTCGAAAAAAATGCCATAAAAAGCCATAGTATAGTATGTCAAAAAAGGGATAAAAAAGCCATATAATAGTATGTCGAAAAGTGATAAAAAATTGTAATAAAAAGCCATAGTATAGTATTAAAAAAGGGATGATAAAAGCCAGTATATAGTATAGCCATAGTATACATCGAAAAAAGGATAAAAAAGCCATA